>NC_135395.1:13284972-13434972 GCF_051989625.1 Stigmatopora argus
CTGCTCCTAAAGCTCTGCCAGATGAACTTGGAGGGAAAGACGTTCTACTCAAAGAAGGACAAGCCCCTCTGCAAAGGCCACGCATTTGCCCCCGTGTGAGATCTTGGCGTCCAGCCCTCGCTCACTTGGATGCTCCAAACTTACCGCTTTTCTACCAGCTCTCCTACCAAATACCGAATGTGTCACTCAACTGGACGGACTCGATCCATTCAAGCACGACTTTATGTTGTTTACCTTCAATTTAGCCTAATTTGATTATGGACCACTTGAAAGTTTGGTTTAAGAATGTTGGAAAATGGATGTCTTGTCGTCGTAATGAATAGAAAATAGCTTTCCAATAGACTTAATGGGAAATGTGAAACCCATTTAAAATAAATTTATCCTAATAAATAGACAATCATAGAATGAATAACCTTTGAGTTTTGCTATACGCAAACATGCAAATTAATATATACAATTAGTTTGTTGGAATAGGCTAATGAGGGAAAAGCACAAAGCAAGGATCCATCTGTGGAGGTGAAAACAAAACTTCTTTGTTTTGAAAGCCAGTATTGGAGAATAAAACAGTGGATTTCAAAACAAAGCCAGTATTTTATTCTCCAAAAGATAGAAATACAATTTAATACTAAAACAAACAATGTTACTCTTGTCCTGCATTTATTCCTTTTTTTTTTTTAAACTTCCAAGCTTTTACTGAATATGTATTTATATTGCTTCAGAATATAATTGTTTTTAAATAAGTGCTGGACTGATTGAATAAACAGCTTTGTTGTTCAAATGCTGCAGTGCTTGTGCTAATTAACATATTTCCCTATTGGCCTGCCTCAAATTTGTCGTCTATTTATCTACCAATTCATCTCTAATTCCTAATCAGTGTGTAGCTCAGCGCTATTCCAAAATAAAGTTTGCCTGTCTGCAATATTTGCGTCACCATGACAACAGAGGTTGTCATTAAAACCCCTAGTCTTTCAGTTAACAATATATAATTTATTTACAGTGATTTCAGGTTCAATTACTATACATACCTTTCTGAAATGTCATAGATCGATATATATATACATAAGGCCAAGTAAATACTTGAAAGCACTTAGAAACGAATTTCCAAAATTCTACCAACAAATCCGTCATTGTCCAAAAAGTACAGAAAATCTCCCTTTGCTGACATTTTTCCTTTGCCACGAAAAGTCTCAACAACAATGTACATTGACGGCAAAAACGTAAAAAGTAAAAAAACAAAACAAACAACCACCCCGAAAGAAAACGGACAAAACTCAAATTGGGATTATACAATTGCATAAGCGCAGTGGCATGTAATAAGTACAGCATTTTTGAATGCAGAAAGGCAAGGAACATTGACTCCAAAACAGAAAGAGTTCACAAGTACAAAAGTCTATTTGCGAAAAAAGAACAGCAAAACGGCAGGAATGGACACACACAAACACACATTTGGCCTTTCCCACCACACACACCTTGATTTGAAAGAAGGAATACAAAATGTACAGTTGTAGTGTAAGCAAATGTTGGAGATGCTAGCAGTCGGTGAACTACATGAGTGGGGCGCACACTTACACTCACACAAGCATCCTTACACTCAATTACACAAACATTGACACTCTTATACCCCTTAAAAATGCAACCTCATACACGGCTCAAACCAAAGCAGTATTTCACAATCAAAACACCCATCACCCACACGCAATCATAGCATAGATTGACCAATTATTCATAGTTGAGGTGACCAATTCTTAAAATGTGGAGCCGATATTCATTCATTCATCTTCTATACCACGTATCCTCGCAAGGGTTGCTGGAGCCTATCCCAGCGTACTTTGGGCGAAAGCCTTATTGCACGCTAGACTGGTCGCCAGTCAGCCGTAGGGCACACAGAGAGACAACCATTCTTACGGCCATTCATACCAAACCACCAAGCGGTTAACAAGCTAGCGCCAACGCTTGTAAAGTTCAATAAAAACCTCCGCCATAGCTCTCGTTCACTGTAAAAATTGTGAAATAACCGAAATGACGAGCCCAAAGAGTCAAGAGAGAATTTAATTGAAGTCATACCAGCCCGTCAGATTAAAATATCAGCATCAGTAGTGCAAATATCGGCTCCGAATATTGCCTCGTTGGATAATCGGTCAAACACACAAGATATCACATACATAACATTCTCTCGCTATCACAAATGTCGTCTCCCAAAGCGCATGCTAAAATTCACTTGCTCTCACCCAGAGTCCCTCTCTAGAGCAGATTGATTTTCAAAAATCTAACATTCCCCTGCCTCAATATTGACATTTAATACGCAATTAAGTGCCTCCAATGTATTTTTTTTATTTACCAAACACACTAACAACTTTTACCTGGAGTGTATTCACAATGTTCTCTAAAATTCCTCCAAAAATATGCGAAAAGAATAAAGAATTGCTCTAAAAATAAACCATTTCTACACATTGACATCGCCAACCTTTCTGTTTCAAAGGATTTAAACCCTTCATGCACAATTTTTTTTCGTATTTTTTAACGAAAATCCGCGACATATGATCGCTGCATGCCTCTCCCGATCAAAATAGGTTTAAAACAACATTAACAGTAACCAAAATTAAACAATCAACTATGATTTATAAATGCATTCTGGTACTGTATTGGCATCAATGTGAACTCAGCAAGGAGAATTCCCAATGAAATGGTGAGGTCGATTTGGAATTTGGTCAATTGTTCTACCTTTTCTCTCAAACACATCAACGCTTTTACACGCTCACGCTAGCATTCTTTCCCACATGCACACAAACACACAAACTGAGTGAACAACTGCCATGGCTTATCAAACAAGGCCACGGTCTTCCTCCAACCGTTCCAGTGATTGACTAGTTGCAGCTTCTATGTAAATGCTGATACTTGTACGTTGCAAAAGTGATGACAAACAAACAACAAACACTGAAGCTTCCCATTAAGAGCCTCTCTAAAGCCGTATAACACTGCAGAAAGTCTCCACTGCTAGATCGCCAAACAACAGTTAAAATAGGCAAACACGTCACGGTTTAGACTTGACAAATGCCGCGCAACTTAAGTGTCTTATTCCCCCCTCCTTATCAGTATTATTTGGCTTCATAATAAAATATAATTTACATTTCTTTACAAAGTCTTCACACAAACACATAGTCGACATTACGGCTTAAACAACGACCCCCTTCCAAAAACAGCAGTGGAATGAAAAAGGATAAATGAAAACTTTGGTTACCAATTTAGCTCACGCACGCACGCGCACACATACGCTATACTGTATGCAAAGTGACGGCACGTGATTGCGATAGAAAAGGATTTATTTTACAAGTGGGTGTGATCATTTTGAACGACATTTCGCTGGGTGATGCTAACGATGTGCGTGAGAGGGATTTTAAATGAAGGCTATCCTTTAAATGACAAACACTTGGTGTGGTGGCAAAAATGATTTCAAAATAATGGATTATTAGGGCCACAATTGCAAGAGGAAAAAATATACTCATGTAACTTATTCACTATTAAATGTCCAGAATCCAAATATTTCCTGTAATCAGGACGTCATGATGAATTTAGCACGTTAGCATTTAGGTCGACGACACGATGGACTTTTGTATCATTAGAAATGATGAACAAATACCAAATTGTAATTTTAAAAGTCACATGTTGAACAATCAATAAGAATTATTTCACATTTTTGGGGGAAAGCTAACAATTCCACATTGGCGGTCATGGTAACAAAAAAGACGAGTATGGGCTAATTTAAATGAGACACGGTTTCCTTAGTAAGTCTAAAAGACAGGGCTAACATTAGCTAAATTTGATGAGTGACATGATTTAATTAGGCATACGAGCAAGGAAAGAATGTCAAAATGTTCCTATTTAATACTTTTTTAGAGTCCAGGTATCCCGTCTTCCCCTACCCCAGGTAAAATAGAACATTATGCTTGACTAGATAATGGCAACCATTTGGCCCTAATAGTCGTTGGTCAAAAACAGAGCTGCACTAGCAGTCTTAACCAAAAAAAGTGTTGAGATGCCACATTAAAAACAAAAGAGTCCTCTTTTGCTAAGCACACGGAAACATAAAAATACATTCCAAAAATCGGGACAATCGTAAAAAGAAGCTCTGGCGTGTCGGGGGAGGGGGGCTTGGGCGAATACGCCAGATGTTTGACCGAGTGTGTCTTTAATGAAGGGGGACTCTCCTGACAACTTTAGAGACATCACACGCAACCCTGAGGAGGAGCACAAGCGCACGGGCACAGGCATTCACACACAAAATGGCTGTACTGGGGATCGAAACTACAGATGCTCCCTCGGTCGTATTGCAGTAGCCAAAAAGTGGTACCGAAACACCAAAGCGTGCCGAACATGGCTTCAGAAAACGACCCACACGTTCAGAGCAGATTTTGTTTCGCCGCAAACGCCATGTCTGCCTCGCAATTAAAGCAATTAGACGACACGTCACTTGGGATGGTGACCATGTCCGTTGCTTCCCAAGTGTTTCGAGGCCCTGCGGCAGCTTCATTAGCAATGACGTGTCAACTCGAGTGAGGGAAATGAAGACGTTTTTCCAGTTAAGAACACGCATCTAACATCTACAAAGAGTGGCTAGATAAAACTCCAATAGATTTCTCTCAATACCAGACTTAAACGTAAAACGAATGCAAAATGACCGCAGACTTGTAACAGCAGATATCCCGTTGTGACCATATCTACCTTAGGCTTTTCAGAATTATTCACATAGAGATCATCAATTCAGATTAGGCCATTACGTTAACAGATGACATTATAACGTTAGCCATTCAGACGTGTAAATCAAGCGACGTAAGCACTCATATCTGACCGGCTAACATCCAACAACGGTGCGATATCTTCCTACTGTTGTAACTTGTAAGTCTCGTTGGGGTCATTTTATCTTAGTGTTGTGCCTATTTGTGTGTGTGTGTGTGTTTGGAATTTGCAAATTATCTGACACTTCTCCACCATTGTAAATTTGGGTTCAAGTCCTAGCGCTTTCACTGACCTTACCAGGAACTGCTAGAACACTTTTTTTATGACTGAGACAGGCCTGAGGACAAATAGAAAAAATGAGTTAGCAGAGAGACATGGTTAATCTACAAGTGAGCAGAATTGTCTTTCTTGCGGGGACAAAGAGCTCACTGGAAAATTAACCGTAAATTGTATAGCAAGGATATGAACTGAATGTTTTCACGAATTTTTCAATGCTGTGGAATAACTGGCCGTTATTGTTTTAAATATATGAAGAGCTACATAAGGCATGGAATTATGTATGAAGTAATTTGGGACGTGGGTGGGAGCGCTATCAGCTGCTTTTCAATGGAGCTGCTTGATTAGGATTCTTAGTGGAAATGGTTAAAACAGCATCCTCCTACGTTGAGCGAGCTCAAACATTAGGCTCAGCAGGTCTATTCTTCCACCCTGTTCGCCGTCTTCTTGGCATGTTAGCACTCGCCGTCCGACACCAGGAAGATCATGGCTTCCTGCTTGCCGATGTCCGCCATGACGGCGGCCAGCTGGTTGATGTTGCCCCCGTGGAAGTGTTGCGCCTCCCACAGGTCGAGGATGGCCGAGGTCGGGCTCGCTTTGGACGCAAAGAAGCTCATGTGTCTGCGCGCACAAAGGAAAGAATTGACATTCATTTCATATCCACAACATTTGCAGGTTCACATTTGTTAAAATGTTGTCATTTGTGGAAAATGCTTTAGCTGAAATATCCCAAAAAACAAGAACTATACCAGGTAGATGTGATTCAGAAAAATAACTTTCAGAGCGAGGATTCAAAAAGTTAATGAATTAGGCATAGATGCAATAGATCATCCTTCACCCCAATTTCAGTCACTGTAGATACTGACAAGAATTTAGAAATCTATTTATGGAACGAGATTAAAATAATTGAACTATATTTTAGAGCTGTCAAAATTATTCAGCTAATCATCATGAAAATAAACATTAATTATCCCCTTACTTAAGCAATTCTTTAAAGCTATTGTTTACCTTATAAATGTCCAAATTCTCTTATTTCAGCCTCTCAACAGTAAACATTTGTCAGATTTCTGTAGTCCTTACTGTAAGAAGATTAAAACCCTTGTAATTACCCCCAAAAACAGTTAGACATATGAAAACATCCATTTGTGCTTCAGAACAATGACATTTTGCACTATTTCTTGATGTCCTAGAAACCAATTCATTAACAAAACACTTAAAAAATAGCTAATTGAATCTATCACGAACAGTACAAATTTGTAGATATTAAATAAAAAATACAGTAATTGGAAAGTAGTCGGAGGATTATCATTATCCGAGAAGTAGATCACACCCTCACAAATTTTAGGTATATACGTAGTGCTACAATATACAGGGTGTTCCAAAATGTTTGACCCCATTTCATAGGCCAATAATTTTGACGATTTTCATTAAAAGCGCTTAGCGCTAAGACTAAAGCGTTAGGTTGTCACGCCAAAGATTGTGGGATCAATCCCCAACTTCTCACTTTGAGGTTGGGTGGTTGGGTGACTTAGCGCAAATACCTAGAGCATGTGGTATTCCCAGGGCAGGATTTGAACCCACGGCGCCAAAGCCGTGAGGCTGACGCACTAAACCCTCAGGCCATGGGGCCTGTCTTCGATGACTGAGTCCGAATATACCCTAACATGCAAAATGCCTTTTCTGTTGAAGTGAACGGCATTTTTTAACCTGAAAAGATAGAAATGCCAAACGTTACACACAAACATTTCCACACGCTGTGAAAAAATTGAGGTCATTCCAAAGAAAATTGTCAAAATGATTGGCCTAGGAAATGGGGTCAAACATATTGGAACACTCGGTATATCTTTTTTTCAAAGGCAATATATTTGGATGAGAAACCATATTAGATCCCTCATTTTGGCTGCCTGCCGTACGCTGCAACGTGCTGATTCGGTGCCTGTTAAGAACTTGTCGTGTTTAGCGGTGTATTACTTTCCCTCCTTATTAATTTGCTCTTCAAAGTTGAATGCGCTACACAAAGACATATAGTTATAGAAACGGCTTTCTCCAGACTAGTCCCACATGGCTAGAACACGATTGACTAAAAAGTCCATTAAGATTCAAAGGAAAGCCCAATTCTTGACTAAGTAGTTAATTAAGAGGTGTTTTTCCACTTCAGTCATGTAATCCACCAAGCTTTTACTATATTTCCCCAATTTGAAGCTCTAGCGTGCAGTTTCAGCAATATTGGTTCAGACTACTTGCCATCAAGCAAAACTAAAAGGCAATTTTCATTTGAAACCTAACAAGAGCTTTCAAGCAAACGTCTCGGTCTTTATTTGATGTTGAAATGAGTCCTAAATCCGATTTCGTAACCCCTACAATGGCTTTTCACAGTCACTCAGTCGGAAGTAACCTTTTCCCCTTTTAGGCACACAACCTTTTGCCATCAAGCCCAATCAATGACAACAGAGTGCTGGTCCCTGGTGACCTTATATTTGATGTTGAGTGCTGTCTGATCCCTAGTGTACGTGCACACACTGATTAGATTTAATGTCCTTTTTCTGTTCGCCTTGTTTTACCAGCTTTAACTCTCAAGGAGACCACACAATGCACTGAAACACTCAAACGCTTCGATGTTGTGCCGCTTTAGGGAGTTCAACACACCACCAAATACTTTCCACCTTGACAAAGGTCACAAACAGTCCATTACCTCGCAGCGTTTGAACTCGCCAACAAAAGGAGAGCACAATGTCGTTCTAGAAAACGTGGGTGGGCTATTTGAGTTAACGTATTTTTCGCAATGTAAGTCGCACTTTTCGTTATAGTTTGCTAATACTCAAGTGCTACTTATTTTCCTCTCTAAACACAACAGTCTGATGTTTTTCTTTTTTAAATTTTAGGTTATAGTTATCTGAAAAACTTGTTAACAGATGTCAATATAGCCCGTTTTTTTTTTACATTGTTACCATATTAATGTATGTTTGTTCTTGGTTCCTGGTCAAATAAAAAATGCCATCACAAAAGTCAGTCTTATACTCCAGTGTGACTTATATTTGTAAATATGTTTTTTATCTTTATGATGCATTATTTGTCTGGTGCGACTTATACTCAGAAGGAAGATAGGTCAGATTAGTATGTGTCAGGGCAGCTCTTTCCATAAGTATGTTATTTACTGTACTTATCTTTTTGAGTTGCTACCTTTTTTTAGGTAAAATATGATACATCTAGTATGTACAATTATATCCAACGGTAAACAATAGCAAATAAATGAACACCTCTCTGACAAGTCAACATTAGCATTTTTGTAAAGACAAAATATTGTATTGGATATCGTTATATTACTCAAGTGGTCATAAGGTTGTCAAGCTTGAATTCAAAATACAATGGGAGAGCAAATGAAAAACTGCTGTGTATTTCTCCAGTAACATAGAATGGAGGACAGAACTTCAGGCCTAATTGAGAATTGATTCTGCTGAGCAAAGCATTGCTAATTAAACGCGCACCGCACCAATTCACTAGGTGATTAATCGGGGCAAATAAAGTTGAGCGAACAAATTAACTTTACCTATTCAGTTTCATTAGAGGCTAGAAATCAAATTTGTGGAAAAGGGATCAATGGGCGCAACTCTTTTTGAAATTTACCAATTGTGTAACTTAAAAAAGAAAAAGAAAAAAGGGAAACCGCCTGGCATAGAAGCCCAGGCTTTTTAAGATTTAGAGCTGATGGATTGTTTGTTTGTTACCCTTCAAGTCCCTCGGCATTTTAAAAGAGAAAATCGAACGGACAGAGAAAAGTAGTACAAATTCAGCAGCTTACCTGGAGAAAACAAGTCTGTAATGTTTTTATTGTTCAAGTAGAGTTGTCAATTTATCCCAACCCACCATCAAATAAAATGGCTGCTGGGAAATAGGGCAGTGTTGGCAATCACTCCCCTATGCGATATGAGTCCTACACAGTGAGTTTGCCATTGTTTAGTGGAAGTTACAGACTGATAACGCATCATAAAAAGTAAGCAGTGGTCAATAAGAAATCCTTTCTGACACATTTTAAAAACGGTTGAAAATTATTTGTGGTCAAAAGAATGTTTTCAGGGAGTATAAATACGGTGGTGCTGAATTATTTGATTATTATTATTATGATTATTGCTGCTGCTTGTTCCCATGTGCCAGTGAAAAGAGGAATCAGTTAAAACTTCAAGCCCGCTCGATCTTTACCTCTCAAGCTTGAGTCTTTGTGCGAGCATTCTCCAGTCGGCCCCCTGGGGACAAGGTGTGTCCAGGCTGCTGCAGATTTTCTGCCTTATGAGGTACGGGATCTGAAAGGCGCTGGGCCCCGCCAGGGCTGTGGCGTTCGTGTCCATTAGCAGGAACTCGGAGTCCACGGCTCGGGTGTCCTGTTTTGGACAATTGCAAACCAAGAGATAAAAAGATTTTGGAAAAGGGCTGGCGGTCCAAACGGAGGGAGGCTGAGATCCTCAGCATTACCTTGGCGATGTTAAAGTCAAGGCTGAAGCTTTGTCCCTCGCCCTCTACCTGCCACACGCACAGCTGGCAGGTGAGCTCACAGGTGCTGAGGCTGAGGCGTTCCAGAGTGAAAGTACAATGGAGGTACCGCTGGGAACCGTTCCAGAGGTGGTAGAATGGGATCTCCTGCAGAAAGCCCCCATGCATCATACATGAATCAAAAACCCCAGCGAATAAAGTGAACATATTCTTGATGTCTGAAATCCATGTCTTTGTACTATCTTTTGTCCCGCCAACTACTAATAGGATCAATCAGGGCATTAGTGGAATGACTTTCTTACTTAAAGTTGTTTTTTTTATATGGAATTTCTGCACTCGGATAGCATAAATACATAGTGTTATTTAGGCAAAACAGATTATTATTATTATTTTTACATCTGAATGTCTGAAACTCATTTTTTCTCCCTAATTCACTTTGGCTAACAACGTTATCGTTCGCTTAAGATATGGTAGGCCATGAAAGATTTTGGAACATATAAAACATATATAAATAAACTACTAGTAGTAAATAAAAGCAAAGTAAATAAATGTTAAAAAAGACTTTTCCGAGCAAAGGTAAGCCTTTTTAAAAATGTGTGTGTCTATCATTCATTTTCTTCAAGAATTATTACAATTTGTTTTATTTCTAAATATTTTTATTAATTGATTATTGTATAAGTATATGCAAGCCACATTAGTATAGTACATACTAATATTAATTTCATGTTTTAACTATTTGATTTATGTATTATTTTGGTTTGTAATTCATGATTTTATTGAAATGATCAATATATCCACATCACATCAATACTATAATACTGCACTTAATTTGAAATATGGGCTGCAAAATATTCTCCTGTGGTCCATCAATTGGCCACAAGTTTGAGACTCCAGTCTTGTGCAAACAGCAAAACTCTATTGTAGACTATATTCTTTTTTTCAAAGCTTGTCAAGAGCAGGCCACCCATAAATCAATGTTTTGACTTTTGACTTTTTGTGTTTTGGTTGGCTGAATGAGACACATATTTTGAGAAATAATCTAGCAACACTCTTACTTTAGTTTGTAGGCATTTTCTGAATAGATGTTGCTTTGTCTGTAGCAGACACATTTTTCTCCTACACAAAAACCCTTCAATATCTACAGAACCCTAACTTAATCACAACCTGTGAATCCACATCCACAAATTATAGCACATAGTATATATTCCTTTTGTGTAAATTTCTACGAGTGATAACAACTAACTACATACATCATTTTTTTTAAATCCCAGAAAAAAATAACTATTTACCAAGATTTATCCCAGATCCCCACCGTTAATTGCTTACTCAGGCAGCATCTAACCATCCTTTTCCCTCTTTTAAATGCATGCAAAGTAAGTACTTGCTATTCTCCGACAAAAAGGCAGCCTGGCTGCGTTTCATCGAACGCATTCAAGGCTGATAATTCTGACATCTTCTCTCGTTGCTCCATATTCATGCCTCGAGCGCGTCTCCCCAGAGATCATGAGGAACAAAAAAAGGAAATAATCAGGACGCTCTAACCCTTTCCTTCAGCATCCCTGTTAACTGCTGACAAGAACTGTTTAGGAGGGGCTCTGGGCCGCAGTACACGCACGTGACCAACTAGAGGCACTGTTACCCAGACAGACCGATGGCGCAGGAAGCCAGGTGACAGACATACACTTAAGTATTGTTTGGGACCCGTGGGGGACGGAAAGCCTTTTTCCCCCCGCACCGCTCTGGCGGAAACACATCAAAGTAAAGCAGGCTGGGTCCAGATGAAAATTTTGTTCTGGGTAAAATGCTACCGTGTTTGTGCTTGCTTGGCACATTGCGATTTTTCTCCGAAGGGACCCGCTGCAGCTCCAACCTCCGACCAGAGCGTTTTCCAGTCCTCTTTGAACTATTCTCAGTGGACTGCAGTGCAGAGCACGTGGATGGCTCCCACCATGCGGATTGTGAGCTTCCAGATATTTATTTCCCATTCGATATTTGGAAGCTCCCTTAGTGGACGCAGCACTGGGGGCAATCAATGGGCTCACAGCTCTGAGTTACTGCATTGGCTGAGCTATAACGTGGCCCAGTCAGTGAACACGCTTTCCAAGCACCGCACGCCATGACACTTAGATCGTCCGATCACATCAAAAGACAATACAAAAAGCCCAACAGTTTTTAAGCCAAATCTTTTCCTTTCATAGTAATTCTCACCTTCCTAACTAACCCATTGACACCTACCGAAATTGAAATTATTGTCTCAAAGCCGATATTAGAACTAGCGTTGCAACGATACCGATACTAGTACAGTGGTACCTCGACCTACGAGCAGCTCTACCTACGAGATGCTTGAGACACGATGACAATTTCGATCGAATAATTCGCCCTTTATACGAGAAAAAATTTGAGATGCGAGCAAGCCAGGTGGCCATGTCTTGTCGCATCTCTTTCGTGTATAAAATATATCTACGAGCACGGGGCAGAGCTTTGCATTTCCCCCCGTTTTTTTCCCACGTTGGCCAATGCATACTACATTTACATACAAAGTAAACAACAATGGATCAGCAGTTTTGCAAAGAAAAGGCGACCGTTGACAATCAACGAAATAATTGAAAAATATGAGAGTGGTGTATGTGTCACCGAGCTTGCTCGGCAATACGAGAGGAATACGTCAACCATATCCACCATCCTTAAGCAGAAGGACGCAATTAAGGAGAAGAGGTCTTCCAAAGGACTAACTATAATTTCCCACCGGCGCAGTGACATTCATGACGAGATGGAGAGTCCCGGAACGGATTAAGATCGTATGTTGAGGTACCACTGTATTGATTTAAAAAGGGGAGCACTCGTCGGCCTTTCCAATCCGATGATAGACGTTCAATTATGTGGCGTCCAATCATCCGTTTGCTGTGAGTATATCACAAGTACACGTACAATGCTTTTGAAGTGAGAGAAAGTCAATAACCTAGCCCAGTCAAAGGCAACGAGTTAAAAAAAATAAAAGGCCAAGATGCAACCGCACCAATTATTTTATCACATGTCCAAGGCATTTGAAGTGGGGGGTGGTAGCAGGTTAACTTTTTTGGTTTGTTTTAATCTCAGACAATCTTTTAAGTCGTGTTTGACAAAGATGCCATACCAATTACCGTATTTTCACGACTATAAGGCGCACATAAGTCTTAAATTTTCTCCAAAATAGACAGGACACCTTATAATCCAGTGCGCTTTATATATGGACCAATACTAAAATTGTTATCACGATAAAATAAAATAAATCAGTCGATAGGGTACACGATCCTCTACAGCTCTCACAACTACGGCAAGCAGCCCCCGACTCTACTATTTTCCCCGTAGAAAAAGTACTGCGCAGTGACTGCTGGGATATGTAGTTATTTTGTCAATACACCCAATCGATTGTGGCCTGTATACATCGACATCAACACAGCTTTACGAAGCATGGAAAGCAGCGTTGGAAAAGTTACACTAGCTAGCTACTATTTGCGAATGGATTGTGGCCGCCTGGACGAACGTATAAAACTCAGTGTTTTCGATGACTCATTTGGACAATTGTTCACTTCGGACACAGAAAATGAGGACTTTGATGGATTTGTGGGTGATGATGACGCGAGTACATTGTAAAATGGCTAAATAAAGTACAACCGAACTCAGTTTTGCTTCCGTTGCCTTTTTAAAAACGTGTTTTTAGCGTGTGGGTGTAGCGTGTATGTTTAAGCTGGTATATGTTTTGCCATGCCTGGCTGCGTCTGTAAAAACGGTGCGTCCTTTGTATGTGTAAAATACAGAAATAGCACTCGTTGACACTGTGGCTAAAAATACGATGCGCCGAATAGTCGTGAAAGTACGGTACTTTTAAATCAAGGGAGCAATTTAGTAAGACAAAAGAAAACAATATATATTTTAACAAAAAGAGGTGGTATCAGTACATTATCGTCTTCGGCGTATACCACACTGGTATGAAGAGCCCAAAAATTACATCTGTGTAACACTAATGACCGTAACCACGTTTACTTTTTGTTCATCATGGTGCACAAGAGAAGCATCATTACCAGGAGACCGATCATTCAACCAATTACACGTTTTGCAGGGGTGTTCCATTGTTGTGCAATTATTGTTTTATCCAAACAGACACGTCTACCCTTAGCCCACGCTAACGATCACAAATGGCCCTGATGAGTGCACTCGTTCATCTTGAATTCCACTACGAGGTGACCTTGGAAGAATGAATACCCCCTCGCTCACGTGATGAAACGCTGAAATTCTAAGCACGCATCTCTCTTGGCTCCAACTGAGCCACCCTGACACCCACCTGGTAGCCTGCTAGCAGCTTGCTCCTCCAGTGGGCCTGGGGCATGTCGTGGATGGACAGGCGCAGGTTGTGGTAGCTGTCTTTGAAGAGCAGGATGTGGGGTTCGTCAATCAGCCGACCCCCGAGCTGCCTCTCCATCTGCATCACCTCCTGTTGGGACACAGAAGAGAAGAAGCTTTTTCGTTAAATCAGACGAGGAGCAATTCTGTGAATATGGCGGAAAATATTTTCCAGACTCTCACATTCTTTAAACTAATGAAAAGCACTTATTCCTGGGACACATATACGATGCCCAGCATATGGTAAATTGCTTCAAGCTGTTTTTTGTTCACTGAGATGCATGCATGCAGAAAGGTTTAATTAAAAAAAAAATGAAGATTAAAGCGCCTCTAGACGTAGTGTCCGCATTTTATCTCAGAGACATACGCACCCATCAAAAGAGCCACATGTGGCTCCCGAGCCATCGGTTCCCTACCCCTGCTCCAAAACCTCCTAACAAATCACAAACAATATGCCAGGTCCAAAAGATAAAGTGCGAAAAAGAGGGTATCCACCTTACGGCACACAGTATGATCTTCCTCCTGTTAGTTTTTTTCCTTTAAATCACAGTGTAATTTTTCACGAAAGCCTTCAAAGTGTGGCAGATATCCCCGTAGTTGTGTGTTGTGGCTCTACCCGCAGAGACGTGCACACCCATACAAAGCAAAGCGTGACAACAGGCCACAGCAAATCCTAACACGAGAAGATAGGAGCTCAGCATGCAGCCACAGCGGGCGACACCCACTTGTCTCCACAAAGCTTTAATGTCACCACAAGGTTGTTCCCTCCACCTCAGCGTGTGTGCCAACTCTTACGTACGTGTGAGGGGCTGTTTTCAGCTTTCAGCATTAGCATGCACGCAGCAGCCAAGCAGTACTAGTAGCTACCTGGGCTGTGATGAAGGAAGAGTACAAGCCATTAGTCACTAGCTCATTGTTCCCGCATGGCGAATCATCTTAATTTCATTTTTTGTTTTGGTGCCAGGAGAGATTTGTAAAGACACGTTGAATATTTTAATCTTGGCGGGTCATCGTCAGGGGATCATTTTTTTTTCTCCTCCTGCCATCCAAATGACCATCTGTAATGGGGTGATGAAATGTGCAACCTTTCAAAATCATTCATCTAAGCCAGAAGCCTTGACGACTACAATACTTTATAGACGTGCTAGTACTTCCCGTCAAATGGATCCTATTACGAAGAGTGAGCCGAATTCTAAAATTATGCATTTTTTAATTGCTCAGTGTCTGGCAGCAGAGGACAAATGTGAAAGACATTCATGGGCCGCAACACAATTAGGTGTACTGGCGAGATCCAAGAGATCGAATATGAGAAAAGAATATTCCATTTATGCTGTCAATTTATGTCCCTCGGGTGTGAATGCGTGTGTGGTTGTTTGTTTTTTTCTCTTTGTGCTCTGGGATTGGCTGGCAACCAATTCTCAATGTATTCCGCCTGCTGCCCATAATTAGCTGGGATGGTATGTATGAACTCACCGTGCCTGAGCGGGTTTTCTCGGGGTAAGATGGTAAACTGGTATTGGGAGGAAAATAGGAGAAATTTTAATGCAATACCAAAAATCTAAGAATAAAAATGCCAATTGCATGAAATCTAAACCATACAAAAATAACTGATAGCATGACTTAACCTAAAAAATGAATTTGCCTCAGGCAAAAAATAAAATATAAAAGAACTCAAGCAAGAGAAAATACAAATAAAAGGTCTGTGTGACCTTTGTAATGAAGGATAATCAGATATTTGCAAACAGCTTCTTTTGCTTTGGAAAATGATACAATTATTACACAGTTATCATACAAAATGTTCAGAGTCTAACATTTCTTCAAAATTTCAGCTCACAGATGAGCCAGAATAAAACTATGTGAAAGCTACTGGGTTAAATATGACCAATAAATGTCATATTTCATCCTGTGCGAAAGATCCTAATGGCACCACCTTTATGTCAATTTGAGCTAGGAAAAACCTTTAATAAACGTGGAGATATAGTATATCTGCTATTGCTTGCCAAATGCTGAGTTCAGGTAGGCCATCATTTCAGTAGGAAATGAATGGGAGTCATTTCTGTCAGTACAACACCGATTTAATTTGCTGTCCTCTTTCCCAGCAACGAACTTGGCCTAATTCCAATTATAATATGGAAGCTATTAATTATATTTTCTGAATGCCTACCTGCTTTTATGATTGCATGTATGCTCTCCCTTAAATGAGTGCTTTTTAAGCTCAGCCTAGATTCGAATTTTCATGTTTACTTTGTGCATTTCTAATTTCTCTGTTTGCCTCGCAGTCAATCGTCTTTTTAACATGGTTTGCATTCCCCTTTAAAATATCGCGTTGCTGGCAGTTCCTCTTTCATCAAGAAAGACGTACGTGACCAACCACAGGTTCCACTGAAAGAATCTTCTGACAGTCGTGTGCCGTCAAGGCCTTCAAGGCCTTCTCTGCTGGCCTAAGAAATATCTGAATCACAGACTGATGATAATTATATTTTGTCCATGAATACTTCTTAAATAATTCCAAATTGTCTGTTAGCTTCCTTTCCCCCTGATTGCACTGCTTCCAGATGTGTTTTCATATTGAAGCATTTAACCAATCACATTTCAGCCATTATTTGTTGCCAGGGTCAGAAATGTGCCTCAAGGCCCTCACAATCAGTTCTGCAGGCTCTGCTGCATTAAACAAGCGTCGATAAGACTGTTGCTTAAACCAATGAGATTTCGAGTTGGCAACACCACAATGCCTTGTCGCAGGCGTAAGGATACGTCATTGCCTTCTCGCAGGCGTAGGGATACGTCATCGCTTTCACCAACTATGATTGGCTAGTCATTAGCCAGAGCTACCAAACTGTATCTGGAGCTAGCTGCACAAGCAAATATAGTGTTGTGTTGTTTTAAAGCCATTTTCAAGACGGACTTTTCAAGAAAAAAAAAAGCTGGACATCATTAAGACTCCAAAGCAAGCAAGCCTGTCACAACCGGGAATGAACTTTTTCAGCACTAAATCGAATAAAAACGTATGCCAGAAATACGACAGGACAGGCTCGACGTTCAGCATTAGCTTCGATGGCGATAGAAAAGAAGGAAGAAAGAAAGGAGGATGGATATTGTGTACAGTTAAAAAGGATTTTTGGGTGAGTAAAATATGGCTATATTCCTAAATAATATTTCAATTGTATGAGGTTATTATTGATTGTTTTTTGTGTCGCAGCTGTAGCTGCAGTAGAGGTTTTATAGCCATAAAATAGCTTTTGCTGAAGGCATCACTAGGAAATGCACAGACCGCCACTGTCTTCTGACGACGGCAAGAAAAAGGATGCCGAACGATTACTCTGAGGTCTAATGGCTAAATAACAGGGGGCAGAGTATCCTCCTAAGAATTAAAAGCCTGCTGCTATTACGCGTCTTGCGCAGACAAAGGAACAATGAAAGCTTCCGGGAGGAGTCTGTTTAACACTGTTCTTAAACACCATTATTTGTCAAGCAAAATTAGCATTGCAAAACACAGCGAGCGGACTTTGATCAGGTCTCTGACCTATAGTTGGAGATCTATAGCCCCGTTAGCAAGAAAAGGAAGGCACGGAATGCCAATGGCGGCGTTATCAACATCTTGTTTACAGGACACATACTAATTCACCTGTCTAACGGCGTGTGTCAGGTACATGGCTGATACAGCTGGATTACCATCAAACAAGGCTTAACATGTCACTCTGAACTGTGATTTTACTCAAATACAATATTTTATTTGATGTTGTTTTCCCAGCAGCGTTCAGCTTTGTAAATTCTATAAATCGAATAATTTTTTTTTTTAGAAAATCGAAATAATTCATGGCAGTATAACAAAACAAAGCTATCAAAACGGATGTAAATGTTCAGTTCTGCACTCCATTAAGTTTTGTGCAATATACCTTTAAATGAATTCTTGAATGGGATGAGTGCTTCTTTTTGCACGATAACATAAAATATGGATTGGAAACGAATAGAAAAAAGGAAACCTTTTCTAATTTAATGATAACTTTATTACGGAGCACGGCTCAGAGTGACTTACTAGGCCTCGTTTTAATCGTAATCCTGCAGTACCGACCGTGCACTTGACACTGGTTATTGGTTAGCATTCAAAGATGGTGATTAATTGAAAATATTGTCTTGGTTTTTAAAGAAAATCGCAATAAAAAAATCCCCATAACAAGCGACACACAACCCCACAATGGGCACGGTCATTCCAAAATACTGTGATAAGATATTAAGCTTCCTGGTCCTAAATCAATGACTACGTTCAGACATTTTGATAGGAACATATTCGTGAAAGAGTCAACATGGTGACAAGCGACCCCATTCTCCATTATGTTGAAAGTATTTGCGTGCAGGACCCAGCATATGCTCTAGCCTGAGAGAATAATAGCCGTCTTTACGCCCCATTATCCTGTTAACAAATGACACTGTGAGCGAGCTAATAAATGAGAAGCTAAATTTGACCGTATTATTAGCTCATTCTACAGGGGGGAAAACAAAGCAAGGCTTTAATTGGTTTATCAAATCACGCATTAATCACGAAAGCAGACTCAAATAAAGCTCCCGTCTACTCAAGATAAGACTGGTGGGCTCGTTTAAGTCATCCTGACCCCGCACAACCGTAGTGACATTAAAATGCACGAGATGGGCGGCGAGGTCACACATTGCCTTGGAACCCGTCCTTTTGTTCTGACGGAATCTGATAGAGGGCCGGCCCGTGTGCCAGGACTACCAATTCTGGAATCAGACAGAGGCGAGACCACCCCCTGACATTCAATGAGGTTGGCTAAGGAGGGAGATGGAGTGAAAAGAGAAGAGAGACACAGGCAGCTTAACATTTGTGTCTCCGGGTCACTGGAGTGGCCAGCTTTAGCAGGAGAGATAACAGGATTACTGCAATCATGCCCAGAGTTTTCTATGACTTTAGCCCCCCTCTGCCACCTCCCCCGTTTCATCCAACGCTCAACCTTCCCGTCATCCTCTTGGCTCGGACCAGAGCCGGGACCGAGATGGACTGGGGCCTGCGTCCGTTGGGGGACGAGACACTCATACAGCTAATCTCTTCAGGCTGGCGCTGACAGAAAGAGGTTAGCGGCTGCAGCAAAGTCTCTCTCGCAGCGCGCTGGCATAAAGGCCGGCTCCAAACAAATCAAGGCTATATGTACCAGGGCACGCTGTCTTGAAAGCTTGGGATTAAAATATTTTGCACTCTCCTTGCAGCAAGCACTTTTAAATGACGCCTGTTTTGTTTTGCGTCCTAACCTAACAAACTCAGACGGATTAGGAGCAGCGTTTGATCAGTTAGTTAGTCAAGCTTACGCATCAGCGAAAAGGGGACAAACAGTCAAGCTTTAAACTTTAAATCCTGGCCTTGCCCGTCTCGCAGACTCCTCGCGGAGCGCCATTTTCTTCGTTTTCATTTCAAATGGATGTGTAGCTTCTGGAAGAGCCTGACAAGGTGGCTTCCATAAATCAGTGTTTGTCAGTGGAATGTGACAGCCTTTTCCTCTCATCAGTCTGAGCTGCACCACAGTCAACACTGACTAATAACTACAAATACAAGGGACTTGCCTGCTCGCTTATAAATGTTCTGCTCGCGAGGAATCATTGCATTCAGCTTGATAAATCACAGCGTACTTCAACACTGAGATTACATAAAAACAATAGCTCAGCTGTTCTTGCATTGAGTTTTCGATAGACGACATCTACACAAAAAGGCACATCTCACACAAGGCGGGGAACTGTCACTTTTTAACGCTCAACCAGCGAGGAAATTACAGCAAAATCGTTTCCATGGAGAAAAAAAAGAAAATCACTACTGGAGGTCAAAACTGTGTACAAAAGAGTGCATGATCCACCAGTTAAGGACATCTGTTAAACAACCATTTTTTACTGGAGCATACATTTTTACGATCTCAAGACAATGAGGCAATGAGCAGAGAACATTAAACTCATTACATGAATATTGATTAAAGTGTAAATTCCGAGAACTAATATGAGAGAGTTCACGCAAATGTCTATAAAAAATATACTCTACAACGACTCCAATTATGGCCTAAGCAAGATGAGATGTCTTGTGTCAATTAAAGAAAAAAAGACTCTCTCATTGGATAATGGTTGACAAAAAAACTGTAGGATGTGGTATGTGAAATAGCTGCCTTATGATGCTCACAAGGAATAGAAAGCAAAAATAAAAAGTGTTGAATTGAAATGCAATTTTACACTGTTCTTTGAACATATTTTTTCAAAACGTTTTTTCCCCAATAGAAAGAATCTAAGAGTCACTAATCTGTTCAAAAGTAAAAGTTCATGACATTACTGCCACATACAAACCACTGCCATCCACTGAGGGAATTTCCTACCGAAAAAGCCACTAGTTATAAAGACTAAAAATCATCTGTACTATACGTTAAGAACACATAATATGGAATATGCTTTGTTTTATATTACAATTGAGAATAAACTTTAGTTAGGTGCAGGAACAATTAAAAAAGCAAAACAACTACCTGGAAGATTTAAGGTATTGCATGTAAATATTAAGTAGAGATAATGTTTTTAAAGCTTTTTAAGAATGTACATACTACTCGATTGCAATTAAGGCGTATTATGGAATATAAAGTTTATGATCTTATGGGAATAAGCAGATCTATGGAACACTACCACTGTATTGTCGCAGTAGCACTTCTTTCAGTAGAAAACTACTTTGCATACTATGCCAACTCAGGGACAATCTAAACTAGTTTACTTGCCTAAGGGTTTAATGTAACCATACCACACATTGTTTATTTAACAATGCAGCTCATCCCCAACACAGAGATTATTTTATAATAAACTGAAATTCCAGATAATCATGACTGCAGGACATATTGTACAACGGCAGTCCTGTTGGTAAAGCACCATCTGCTTGTTTTGGATAGTCAACACTTATGAGGGATAAACGCAAGTAGAATGCTAAAAAGAACATTGCCTTGAGTCAGTCGTTTAAATATAAATTTGCCAGGAAAATTGTTTAAAATACATTTGGTTTTCCATCATAATTATGTGATGTCAAGCTGTAAACATCAGCGCTAAATATATATGTATAAAAAAAAGCAGGTGGCAGTTTAATTGGAAGCCGGCTGGAGGTCTTGCTCAGTAATGCATAGGTAGGAGGTTCACTGCAGGTGTTTTGTGGATGGTGGGATGGCATAACATCAGTGATTCTCTCCTACAGGGCAAGCAGAGATGAGGCCAGACTCACACCACTCATGCCACTTTTGTTGCCACGCCAGCCTTGGCCAGGCCCATCAAGAGCGGGACACTTATAAAATATTAAATTCATCGGTCTCGGCGGAGACCAGCAACAGTACGTAGCGCGTCAGACAGAAATGTCACTGCCTTCCCACAGCCACCCTCAGAATCAAAGACAATAAAATTGCTTCTAATGTGCTATGACTGGGAGATGAAAGATTGCATGGTACGGCGGCAGGCCCGCATGTACAGGATGTATGGATGCGGGAGTATTTATCGCGGCACTGATGCGGGCTTGTCAGAGCAGCCGGCGAGGAGATTTGAGCGGAAATGTCAAGCCTCTCTTTTCATTCTATTGCTCTTCCTGTCACAGAGTAGACAGACAGCGGCAAAGGCAGAGCATCTTTGCCAGCTGTTCTCTTCTGTCATCGCGGGTACGTGCTGCTTAATGACTGGGAAGTTGCCTTCCTGCGTGGAAAACAAGGTGCAGAGCCTTGGCAGACGGAAAATGCTGTAATTTCACTCACGTATTGATGGGGCCGAGCTTGTCACATCCAGCAATCTCACCGAACCCCTTGCAACTCTAGCACCGATTCGCAAAACATTTAACAGCAGCCGTGGTAGTCTAATCATAAATGGTGCATTTTAAAGACAGTGATTAGTGATTAGGCTGAACTCTCCAGAGAGGTTTAAGCTCCCCCTCAAAGTGCTTAATGTACTTGCTAAATGAACTGCTCCCTCCATAATAGCATCAAAAGCGGTGTGAAGTCGTGATTACCAAACAGTGTGGGCCACATTCTAAATCACTCACTAAAAAGCAGAGAACCCTGGAGATGCTGTGGCTTACCACAGGGCCAGGTTGTGTGAGAGACGGCGAGCTAATGCACTCAAAGGTGTCGGGGGAGCCCAGAACAAGTGGTGGAGTGGAGTCTGCATGCTCCCGTGTCCTTTTCCTGCCTCCGAGAAGTTGAGAAAGAAATGGGCAGACGCAGAGAAACAAAAAGACGGGAAAAGTTTCCACCATGCAGTGATTTTCCTACACAGGGTGTTGGAGGTCAATTCAACAGTCAGACTGCAGGCGAAAAGAATGGGGAGTTTTGTATGCAAAAAGGACCTTATCGTGACTGCTGCTTTGATAGCATGCAAAGTCAACGCAACCTCTATGTGGTGTAGCTTCCAAAGCACCACATTGTGTATTCTATATATATATATATTTTGCAAAGTGTGTGCAATATGCAAAGTGCCTAAAATGTCCACGCCATTGGTACAATGTCATACTCAGCATGGCATTGTTTGACTGAACTTTCCCAGCAGTCACACACAGGCATCACAAAAAGTTTTCAGTCATTTCCATCCTTCACTTTATACGTGCACTCGACTCTCATCAACTACAGCCCACCGAGCCCTCATCTTTCTCCCCCTTGTTTACTCATAGATTTCAGCGGTAGAGGTCATGTGGACAATGAGGTCGTCCATTACAGCCAGCAGAAGTGGACTTGAGTGGAAAATGGTGCTTGTGGCTGTGGGTGGCGTTAGATGAAGAGGACTGCCCGTAGAGCAAATATGGAGGTTGCTGGGAGAAGACTGGGACTGGCTCTCCTTTTAATTTCCTAATTAACCATGCAAATGAAATCTTAACCGACTACTCAGAGGGAGCCCCAGGGGGGTAGGAAGGCATTAGCACTTGATTATACCACGTCCATGCGGAAGGCAGGATAGAGAGGAGAAATACGGCACTGAACAAAGTGAGGCAAAACATGTTACCCTGAAGCAGCTGAGCACCACCAGCCGTGTATACATACATACTATACCCAACCATGGACTGTACACTGTCATTAACTAGGACTCTTAGCATTGTTTCACATCCACAACTCACATACTGGTTTCCTCCATTCTGTCTTATGCATTCTATTCTAGCAAGCTGAAAGACAATATCATAACAAGAAATGCATGGTCACAGACAATCACAATGTGACTCAACGGGTTACTATTTATGATTCTCTATAGGTGCTGTAATACCGAAAAACAATCTGGTTTTAATAATTGGATTTGAAAACCTTCTATTGTTTTCCATGCATTATTGATTTGCTTAGTTTTTTTTACATCACATAAAGACCAGTAACCATGGGTATGCTCAAACAATATAATGCAACAATATGTGAGGCGTATAATCAAATGTAATGTTAAAAGTTGTAAAAATGTTGACTGTTTAGAACATTACATACTGATAAAACAACCACGTACGCACGACGTGACACTCAAATACTAGCATTACCTAAACGCCATTAAGTAATAATATTGAATCAATATCTTTAAATGAAAAGACACCTGCCTGTTTTCATTTGGTATTTTTTTTTACAGTTTGTATCTTCCAATAAAATCTGTAAATAATTCATTGGGATCGTACCTTAAAGACATCCTGCGTGTCGTCAATGCAGTAGATCCTGATGTTGTACTCAAGCGTAGAGCAGTAGGCATCAGAAAAGAGCACCAGCCTCAGGCGCTTGGCAGCACCCATGTGTAGAGACTCTCCCACCAAGGCAAAGGTGCCCAGCTGCTCTGAAAACAGCTGGCATGTCTCGGCCTCCAGCTGGCAGTAATAGGGATCCGACACCAACTCCTCACCCATCAGCAGGACGTCCTGTAGAAGGTGAAGATCAAGTCAAGTTTATTTCTATAGCCCTGAATCATCAAAATATCCCAAAGAACCTGATTACAGTTGTACCTCTACTTACAAACATCTCTACAGATGAAATATTCAGGATATGAATGTTGATTGTGTATTCTAAACTCCTGTTACTGTGGCAACAAATACTTAAATTTGGAAATGTCCCATAGTTCAATAAACTAGAGGAATGGGATGCGTGTGCTTAACTGAACTGTATTTAGAACTCTGCATAGTAATTATTTTTAACAAGTCAAATGTATTTATAGTATATAGCTCTTAATCACAAAATAGTTTTAATGGGCTTCACAGGCTAGCAGTTGACCAGGAACAATGACATCTCATGATGTCAATTGATTATTTTCAATTGTTTTATACATTATATTTAGACAAAATAATAGTAGTACAAGTTAGGAAATAAGCCTCCACCTTCTCATTTCATTCAAATAACAAATACGTGGCATTTTAACACTGTCCAGTGGACTTTATAGCACTGGTTTCCAAACTGGTCTGGTCCCAGCAGGTTTTCATTCCAACCAAAGAAGAGTATATACATTTTTACCAATTTGGTGTCTTAAAAGTGGAATCATTTGATTGCCGTCAGGTGCTGATGATTTCAGAAGAAACCTCATTTGTTCAACAGTCAGTTGGAACAAAATCCCGCACCCACTGCGGCCCTTTGTGCAATAGTTTGGACACCCCTGCTTTATAGATTGACTGTGCAAGCTGCGGTCTACAATGAGGCAAGGATATAATTTGTACTGCTCTTTGTTGCCTCAAATGCCCCTCCGGGTGCATTCACTCAAGATCAAGACGCACCTTCTATAGAGCACCATCAATTCACTTAATAATGCATGGATGAGCTGCTTCATTGATATGAAAGGAGACAGAAATGGATTCCAGGCAAGAACAGATGATTCTAGCAAAATAAGGTTTGGTCAATATTGGATTATTGACCATTTTGTGGAGTTTGTTAAGGGAGATGAAAACAACTTTTTAAATAATGTTCAGCATAGCATTATTGCCAGGGAAAGGAATGATCAAAAATAGATTACAGCTCTGAAAGGATTATATGGTAGCGGTTTCGTAATGAGAAACATGACAGGTTTGAAAATGTCAAAGTGGCAGATGAACATCTCTAGAAATAATGACGGGAGACTTATTTTTTTTTTTTGGTATTTTTTAGCAGCAATCAGGACTAGTTTTATGATTCCACATTGCTCCCTCCCTATGCTAATTTGATGGGCACAAATTGGACTCGAGGTGACAATGTTTTCTCTGGAAACTCCATCACGCCACTTGACTGTCTCTTCTCATTGGCCACATCAAGCCGAAGTGAGCATTATGGCTGCCAAACGGTTTGATCTATGGAACCGCACACCATCCAAATCGATGATGGAATTAGTATTGACTCCATTCATTTGCTTTGCCACCACAATAGAGTCTCACTTTTTCATCATCTTAATATTTCCTCGAGGTGTGGGATGGCTCAATTACGCTACTGAGTGCTCACTCGAAGAGCAATTCATTTCCCTTCCGCCCGCTCCAGGATCCATTTCCTCTATCTATCTCCAGTCTTCCTTTAAAACGCTGACACTACACTCTCCTTTCTTTTTCTACGTTCCTCCATTGCCGGTCATACATTTCAGCTAATTTGGGTTAGATTGATGATCAAAAGTGGAGGTCAAACACCCCCCTCAGACAAATCAATCCGAGACGGACCAATGCCCTCAAATGCTGCGAGCGTGAATTATTAATGCACGATATTGAAAATCAGAGAAGACCTCTTAATACTCCAAAGCCCGTCAGCTGTCTTTCCTGTCTCTAAATCTGTTGCAATGGAACCTAAAGCCTCAAACCATGAAACTGCCCGTGTTTGCAGACGCTCGAACGTTCTCGCCAACCTTTTCCTCCAATATCAAATTTAATGGCTAGAAACACTGGGAGGGACATCCGCCTCCAACTGTAATTACAAGCAGAAATAGCTAAGAAGCACTGAAAGTACTTTGAAATAAGGCATTTCTGAGAAACATGTTGCCTGGCAACTATTGAGCCGGAGAGCGGACTTTTGTTCTGGTACAACAACAAGAAAAAACTTTCTTGTGGTCAAGTGCTAGGCCTGAATAGACCGCCGCCGCAGCCGCCACCAAAAGATCACATTAAACTCTCTGTGGTGTATTCCAAAGAAGGATCAATGGTTGGCATTATTGTGTCAGTTTACCTCCCAAGCGCCCTCGTAGGTCTGCTTCTTGAGGCGGATGGCCCAGTTATCTAGACACGCGTCGGAGCAGTGGTCCATGCTCAGGATAACGGGCCGACTCAGGACCACCCCAGGGGGTCCACAACACACAACAGGACTGAGCAGGGTTTGGCAGCCGGCCAGGGGTAACCTACGTCACGACAATGGAGCACATGAAGCATAATAAAGAGCTTTTATTTGAGTTATTAATGTGATGTACTGGTGTGCATGTGACACTGTCAACTTTGGAAATTAGTTGGCTGTGTTAAATGTCTGGCAGGAATACGAGACAATGTCGCACAATCTAGGTGAGTAAATGCCTCAAAATAGATTAACAACAATGTTGACAAAAAATATCTTTGGGGGGAAATGATCACAACTGAGTAAAAGGCTACATTCACACTGCAGCTCAAATTTAATTACTTTGCCCAGATGTGTGAGGCGTATCCTGATTTTCGTTTTCATGCAGTCCAATTCAGATTTATAAAAACTTAACACGGACTCCTTTGTATCAGATGTCTATACAAATTCTCTGCAGTATGAAGATTTTCAGTATGCATCCGATCAAGATGTCATCACCAGGAGAAAAACGTAACCAATGTCCGACAAAGACAACAGTGACCAAACAATGGGGGATAAAATCCCAGAAAATACATTTTCCTTCTTGATAGCATACGATCAGCTATCATGCTAAGAAAATTTTGACTCCAGTAGCATGAACTCTGCAATGAACGAAAATGTGAATTGGCCATCACATACATAAATAAATACCCAACTATTACATAACATTTTAACATTCATTCCGATAACTATAGCCTAAACAACATAACATGTGTATATATATATATTTTTTCTATGATTAAACTCGCCCTTTAAAAAAATAATTCAAATCTATGTCTTTTCTCTTCTGAACAACCCAATCAAGAGTGGATTATCAAGGTTTGTCCCCAGAGTATGAAATGCAGGCCAAGCCTAACTGTGAAAGACAGTGTGGATTATACAGTCTGGAACTGTCAGTTCAGTACATTACTTGAATAATTTGCAGTACATCCCTCCTATACAGATGTGGCGCGGACTGTATAATATTTTCCCGGCGGAACAGTGGGATATCAAAACAAACAGGAGTGCTTAAGAGACCCACCTTAAATCTTCCTTCTTCTGAACCGTGAGATAAATCTCATAGATCTTGCCTCTAGGGATGGCCTCTGGAGGAATGAGCAGACTGATTCCTAATGCAAATAACAAAAGGAGGAGAGTGGCGCAGTGAGAAGAAGGGACCTCATTTGTTCAGCCAGAACAGCGCTTTTGTCATCTCGCAAAGACGGGAGATCTTCGACCAAACTGTGCACCCGCGGGAAGAGAAAAAAACAAATCTATCGTGAAGGTCACACGCAGTTTGAAGCAAATCTCTGCATCGGCAGCAGAGGTGCCGGGCGTCTCATGTGGTTGACAATTAGCAGAGACGAAAGTGTGCAGTGCATTGCAGTTTTAATGTGTTCTGTTTGCCTCAAAGTAGATAATTGAGACCAAGGACTACAATACTCTGGGAAAATCCGCGCTTCCCCACGAGAGAGGTAATGCACCTTAGAGGAAAAAGAAAGTGCCGGTGAGGTCGTTTGAGTATTGTGGCATTGTGAAGCCACAATTACCCACTTAGAAATCTATTTAAAGCGCCGTACAAAAATATGACAAGAGTGTGAGGTTTACAAAAAGGCTTATCTGTTGAATCAGGTGAGTCTGCTTTAAATGCTCTCAGTCCTGTAAGAATCTATAAACCCCCACGCGCCTCAGCTAAATGAGCTCGAGGCAAAAATAGGTTGAAGAATTACGCGGCTCTGCTCTGACTCAATACATGCAGGTGGAAATTGTGTTTCTGTGTCCCAAGGAGATGATGCATTGGATAGCCTCCATGGTTATAAGTTAACCCATGCATAAAACATTGAATGAAAACAAGAGCACTTGGAGGACTGATTTCCACAAACTCTAGAAAATATGTCACCAATAGGACCAATAAGTGAGCATCTTAAGCGATACAATTTCATACATTTTATGAAGGTGAGGGTTACATGAGTACAACAATTTTCTAGATGGTGGTCAATTAATATTGATGCCATATCTAAACTTAATGTGACTCAAACAATACTAGCATTGACAGATTACAAAAATTAACTTTTGTATTCGCGCTATTACTTTTTGTTAGTAGTAATGTTAGAATTCACGTGTGTTAATTCGCGCCTAGATTTAACAGAAAAAAAACTAAACAAAAAGGCATACTAAGCTTTTAAGAATGGAAATAATAAGCACAGGACCAATTAATTACTCTAAAAACATGACATTTGTTGTGCTGTTGGTTGGTGATTAATTACCAACTTAGGCTGAACAAATTAAACATTACAGATGTGCCATCGTTGTCGGTCAGGGTAAAACATTTTTAAAAAAGCAAAATTTCAAGAAGATGGGAAAAAAAAATGAAATAAACCAATAATTCTACCAAGGACGGAGTAAGTGGACAATTTCGAATTAAGTCCAGGAAATCATTAGTGGAATCGGCCTGTGCATCAGCACACACTTAAGACATCAGTGGGTGATTCACCAGGCTTTGTCATGACTGAAAGCCCTAATTGATATAATTCGTCCTTCGTGTTATTCTTGAAGTCTCTCTCACTACTGTCCATTTGGTACAATTCTACTATGAAGGTGAATGTTTGTGAGTTTGCTTGGATAATGGACTAATCACGGTCTGCAGAGTTTTCTTTTGCCTTTAATAGTTGCAATTAAGAATAAAAGATCAAGAAAAGTGTGTAAGTAAAAGAAACAAGTACAGTTTCAGCAGCAAATGATCTCTATCAGTAGATAACTTGACAATAACCATCCATTTTATGTGGCACTTATCCTAATTACTGTCACTGTTGAGCTTATTTGTTATAGCCGCAATGGTTCGCAAGCAAATTTCATGACATACTAACACTTTCAATCATTATGCTTTTCTTGAGGTCCCTTTATGTATTATTCCATAGCGAAAAAAAACACCAGTTCAAAAGACATACTTCCATATGAATATCTTATTATTATGACAGTCATTTTCCATGTGGACCAGAAGAAAAAGGACTGTAATAATACAGTTGAGTTGCTGTGGTGACACGTCACCTGCTAATATGAATTGAAGTCGCCATGGTGACGAGGTGGAAAACGGTCTCACCAGACCACATGCCTCTCTGTTCTCAGAATAACAATGCCCTTTGGAGGGGTGTTTTATATTAGGGCACCCGGGCTGAACTATGTTTTCATTAATTTAAAATGATTTGTGTGTGTGATGGGGAAACATCAACTGAATATAATGAACTCTTGCTTAAATCCTAATGCATTTTGAGCAGAAGAAACCTGTCTGGTGGATTTAGTCATTTTAGTTGTTCTGAAATTTGAGAGTTCACGAGTTCCCACATTAGTTTCTTGTGAAATCAGCATACGCTATAATTGAAATGCTTCATAATGTTCTAGTTTTATTAATGTCAATGTCGTGACTGAGAGTGCACCCTTGGGTGCCTATATCCTTGACCACCTGCTGGGGAATTAAAATTCTTAACTAGCGAGCCATTTCCACTCTGACATTAACAGGTAATTGTGTAACTTAAGTGAGTCAGGAACATTCTTTTTTTTTACTCCCAAAGAAAAAATAAGATCTTAAATAGCAAAACCCTGAAAACTGTACTGTAACATCAATGTACAGAAAATAGTAACAAAGGTAACTCACCAGTGTTGGGAATTGTCAGCCTCCCGCCCAGGAAGTTGAAGGTCCCATAAGAAGTATTGGCTACATCACGGGACAGCGTTTTAAAGTAGCTCTGAGTGGACAGCCTGCTCACAAAGTCCGCAGGGTCCGAATTTAGTTTTCCATTGTGCAGCGTGTGTGAACCCTTTGGAAGTGGGTCCAGCAGAGGCCCGTTGGTCATCGAAAATTTGCCGGGAGCATCGTGTCGGGACCGTAGCGTGCCCTGGTAGCTGGTGGTGGTAGTCGTTAGATCGGGCTGGATGGTGAGCAAATGAGAATTCTCTGTTTTGATGATAAAACATGGAGAGAGAAAACAATGGGTGGTGAAAAAGGAGGTGATAGCTCACACAGACAGATCTCACACACTATTGCTGTCACAACACCAAGAAAACTGACAGAAAAACAGGAAAGCCATATTGCACCGAGAAAGACGCTCTCGACAATGCCAGCTCATAGGTCTAGGTGCCTGCTCCTTCTGTATATCTCTTTAGTACCCCAACAACGACAACAAATATGCTGAGAAGATTCTTTTCATACCGATTCATATATGCCAGAGCCCACTTTTGTCTCTCCATCCAAATCAGACACTTGCATTTCTATTACACCTGATGAAACCTCACAGGCACACACAAACAGTGAGAAAACTAGATGCAATTCTTGACAATGAGGTGATGGCAAAACACAAGGGCAACTTAATTTGATAAACAAACATACATTCACAACCACACCCACATTTTCCTTCAACCGAATGAACCACTTGAAAAACATCAACCTGTGGAAGCCACATTTTCAACAAGCAATACAGTTGAGTTGATCTTGCCATTGTACTGGTTGGTATTGTAAATCTTTGATCTCGCTAATTTGGAAGTAGCAGCAACACTGATGTTTAGATGTGTGACATCAGATGCACTTTGTCAAATTGAAATCTGTACTGTTAATACGGATTTACACCACAGGGTTCAAATGACACGATTCCATCTTATTTTTCTCACAAATACGTCATTGCAGTGTAATCAAAACTGCACGGAATCGGATATCCTCAGATTCAAGCGAGCCTTGATCAAGTATATGCTGTCGATAAAACTCACATCACTGTTGAAATTAAGTGCTCTGATACTGCCTCGTTGCAAATGGGATTTGAGCTGAATGCCATAAGAGTCCTGTGGTAAATCAAAGCTGCAATGCTTCACTCAATACGATAAAGATTTGACAACCTTTTCACCAAGTTATAGAAATCCTGTGTAATAGCTAACCAGAATTCTGGGTGCGTTAATGAATGCTCGTTTTTTTTCGGTGTACTGTCAAAACAAGTGGATCGCCAAATATTTAGGAACACAATAAGATTTGAGAGGAAATAAAGAGTTCTTCAAATAATTTAGTAGGAGAAAATAAGTATCAAGTGAAAACATCACTTTTTTAAAATTCATCTAAATTGAGCTCAAAAGTTATTTGAAAAGATAAAAGGGACACAGTCAGAAAACATGTAAGCCTTATAATTTGAGCCCAATTCAAATTTAGATAAGGGACCATATTTTTTTTTTTACTTGTGTCAACCAAACTGAATTGAACGGTGAAAACGTGGCCTAACGTTACATATCAATGAGCGCGGTACTGTCACAGCCACTGAAGGATGGACGCACAGACGAGAGTAAAACAAAGAATAGTGTCCTACTGCTGTGGGTGAGGGGCCTGCGTGGCCGCGGTGCCCACACACCTGGCTTGCTGGGCTTGATGCCCATCGGCTGGAAGCCAGTAGTGAGGATAGATGAGTCGGCCACGTCGGCATCCAGACCGGCCTTCTTGCGCCGATAGACCAGGACCAGGATGATGAGCAGCAAGGTCAGACACAAAGCCACCGCTACCATTCCCACGTAGAGCGCTACGTCTTCTGCTCTGCCCGCGGCTACGAGAACAAAAACAGAAGAAGTCCCAAGAATTATTCACAAGCAAAAACACTCCCTTAAGCGTAGCACAGAAATATCGGAGGGCTCTTGCAATGAGTTTTATTACCTGCTGTGTAAAGGTCTCAATTCGTTTAATCGAATAAAATCAGTTATGGCATTTATTGCTTTAACGCTGCTTGACATCCCTGAAGGTTTTACACGGAGGTAAGAAAATGCATTAGCAAATATTATACAAGCGCCCTGATATGAATGGCTCGACTTGTATTTAAATTTGCAGACAATTCAAAAGAATACAGGTTCTCCTTTTCTTCTTCCCCTCATTTCTAACCTGGATAAATATTCATGCATTCTTTCTTTGTATTTTTCTCTCAAAAGACAACACCTCCAGGAGAGGAAGTGAATTTGCCTATGAGATTTAGTGCTTGCCTCTAGAAACGCATGGTAACTGAGTGTACAATATGGAAATGATAACTGCACGCAGACAAACAGTCATATATTAGTGTGGGCCTTCGGTAAGAGAATGGGATTTGAAATGGATGTCTTTTGAGAACTACAGGTGATCATGGCGGGGGAGGAAGATGTTCTCAGGGTTTGTGGAGGACATTGTCCCAAGGATCCAAAATGTGATGTCCAAGTATGTAGACGCCAGGTATTTATGAGGCTGTTTTTTTAGATGACCAAAAATAGTCTTCAATGGTATTTTCCTTCTCAGTTGACTCTAAATGAATAATTTAATGAAATGGAAGTGCCGACTAAAATGTAAACGTGTAATAGCATTGTGAGCACTGTTTAATTTGATTGTATGAGCGTGCTTCTAATCATTATAAACTGAGGCCAAGATTAATGTTTAATGCTTACCCATTCATCATCAGAGGCAAAGAGATTGATGGAGATGAAACGTACTGATGTTAAAATGTATTACTTTTTGTATGTAGACATTCCACCGAGATTTAACGTATCCCAAAACGCACACAAACAACAAGCAGTGATTCATGCACTATCGTGATAAAGCGAACGTCTCATAATACAAAGCCTAGAATGAGAAAAGACAACACTGACTTAATGTTAGCTCAGTTTGTTCCCCTATAGTACCTTATCTCTGGATGCAGCAGTATTACACACCACTTTCCTAATCCCACAGGGAATAAGCAATGTGCTTTAACCGAAACAAAGCTAGCTAAACTTCTCACTTCCTTCAGCGAGGTGCCCAAAAAAGAGAAAAGACTCTCACATTAAACCTTCCAAATCCAATACCTTGGTTGAGTCAAAGGTCAGGGAAAAGGCAATACGGTGGTATTTGGACTTGGTAATGTTGAAGCCCACAGAGAGATGAGCAGACACCATATAGTTAGTGCTTGTCAGCTAACTACTAAATGAATAAATACTCTCAAACTGCTTTGCTGTTTACTTAAGGGTAAACCAAAGACACCAAGCAAAGATCCTGATCTTCTGCACGTACCATTCTCAAGGCAAACAAATTCTGTCAATCAGGTAAGGCTCTTTGGCCTTCCTTGCACATTTTGTTAGGATGTAAGCGACATTATCAGGGGCATCGCAGAGTGAAGTTTTATCTGGCCCGCCAGGTGTCACCGCCAAGCAATCCCGATGCTCACTTACAATCCCGACTAGAATCTGCTCTCAGCTCCCGTTGGTGCCGCTCATTGATTTTGCTGATGCCAGTCAATAACAAAGAGGGCATTTATCACACTTTAATTGACATAGTTAATCAGGCTATATAATTGGATGGGCTTTATGTTCACCCAAACATGCACCTCCAAAGTCACATTTACGCGTTTATGTCACTCGATCATTCAATGCTACTTCATCTAATTGCTACCACAGAACTTTTGATTGGATGTGCGCGACCTCACTTTATGATGGATGTCCATCTGTGAAGAGTTTGAAAAGACCTCAGGCCAATCATTGCACTTTAAGCTCAGCAGTATGGACAGGCTGCTTCAAAATTCCTAGTTGGAGATAGGATCATAATTCATTTTGTCAGTGGCTACCAAGCAGAATTTAGTCTCTTGTGGCATTGGGAGCGGCACCTGTTAGGCCTGCTCTCGCCAGGATGGATAAAAAAAACTTTGCAGGCCCCTGCGCCTCTTCCCAGGGTATTTATCATGAGCCCTGGGAATATATTTCATCCCATGGCCATTCCTAGTCACTTCGCTGAAGATGAATCACACTAGAGTTCTTCAGGTCAGGGATATGTGGCTAGTAAAACTCTCAAAGTGAACGTGACCATTACTATCGTCACAATACACTCATCCTATCCCTCAGCAAAGCCCCGGTGAAATATGGGCCGGACCAAACGGTCATCCATTTTTCATGCCACTGCTGACCCTGCACTGACAAACAAAATCAAGACAAAAAGATCGGACTGTTGCGCCAGGATATTAAACCTCAAAGCAAAGTGAGTTTGTGAGTCGGATTTTATCAGTCAAAACAGGATCTTGCAGCAAATCAAGTTGATCCCCGTCATCACGATCGTGCAGCTGGAATTTTGTTTTTACGACAACCTAATGTCCCATGATTCACGTTGTGCCCTTCGCCACCACTTTGTCATTTTCTTGCACAAAGCCAATGTCTATATCATTTGCAGAGTGTGCTTACAGTTCCATTCGGCTACAGTTTTATGAAAATAATGCTTCTTAGGTCAGGTCTGATTGTTTTTGAGAATTGCCACAGATAACTCATTAGATCACATATCCATTCGACTGCACCACCCAAAAGAATAACGTCCTTTTACACAACCCTTCTGTCTAAATGAGAAGTACGCAAGCTCCTCTGTCAAAGGACATCCTTTTTTTGCAGTATGCTAAATTCACTCAGCAGTTTTAATGTTGGATTATAAGACATGAGAATGGGGATGTATTTAGGAGCGAGTTTTCCCACTCAGCTAATGACGTGAAGACTAGCCAAAACTCCCTATTTGGCTTATTATCATACTTCACACTGTTATTGCAAATGGAACGCTCACATTTAAAGGGACCGCATGTAAGCTTGCACTTTTAACATTCATTAAATGTCATTAAAATTTCAATAGACTTTGAAGAAATATTTGGGGGCGGTGGGATCATTCTAACACCGTTCTTTGACATTTTTAAAAGTGGATGCTCAGCACGAGTTGGTTGTTATTATTTTGGTTCTGTATTGACAACGAATTTCCTGCACTCCACCTCAGCCAATTACGAGATTATTTCTTTGTCTTCATTCCGGTTGCTGTGAGGATTGTTTTGTGGGCTATGTGAACTAAGATTGCACAGTTAGAATTAAAATTGTTGTATACCAATAGAGCAAAATGACTATGATGTGAAATGAGTCATGACAAATTCAGAAAATTCAAAACAAGAACACATCAGAAATGCATTGGTCTATTTATAGAAAAAGTAAAAGATGAGTTTGAGAACACTCAACTAAGAAAACATTTAGTTAAAACAGATTGGTCTTATTTTGTGGCCAATGTAAATACAGCCTCCCTGCATGCATTTACATTAGAAACAATGACTGCCCATCTTTGTGTACAATGGCTTTGCATCTCTGAGGAAGAGCATGCTGACCTTTGATGATTGACCGTGCGATGTGTCTTGGTTCACAGCCGCAGTCTTGGCCATGGTTGAAACTTGAGACGTGCATATGCATGCGCAAAGACTCGAGACACGGGGCTTATGCATATGCAGCCCACGTCTACAAGTGCCCTATGAAGCGCCCTGCATGTAAACTGCCCATCCGATTTCACTAATCAACGCGAGGAAATTTATTCAGTTTACTCATCCGCTTGCCCGTGTCAATTAAATCCCCATTAAAAAAAACGGCGTTCACAAAGCATCAACAAAAGCGATTTATATCCGTTTCCCCCTCCACGTTGAGACTTTTGAGTGCATGGGAAACCACACTACAGTATTCTAGACATTTATGCTTGACAATATATGAAATGGAATAAACGGTCAATATGTGCGGTGTAAATTATGGGAAGTCTGAAGTGTGATATTGAGAGAGGTGCCATTTCTTTCATTTCATTCAAAAGGATTACGTCATGAATTATATTCACCTAGACCAGAGATGTCGTGAACATCTGGATGAGTCACTAATAAAAGCAGAATAGAAAATTTAGGCAATGACAAGTGACTGTGAATGTTATTCGCTCATTTCATTCTTTGGTGAGTGCATGTTCAATCACTGGAAACCTTCCCAGTTCAAGTGGATTGGACGTCTTCTAGAGACAAACTAATTAAAATTCACATTGTAGGTAGGCTGAGATTGGTGGTAATGTTTGTTAATGTCCCCGCTCCCCCTCATACAGAAAGATACACTAATTGACAAGAGCAATTTGGTGGCTTAATGATGTGGGAAAATACAATCATTGTCGTTGTAGGGCTTGCAGTTTGTACTTTTTTGTTTTTTTCTTATTCAGGCACAAAACAGGAACCAGCCCCAGCATCTTTCCCACTCGACAAGCTACTCAATGTTGGTTCAGTAATGAGTTAGGCCAAAGGCTGGATTGCTTACATTAAACAGGGCCACCCCCTCAGAGTACTGTAGTTTCACCAAGGCAATGATGGGGTGTGAAAAAGCATGATACAGTTTTTGATCCGTGCCAGAAGCATCAAACACATGCTGCACATTTAAAGTTAATTGGTGAATCGCCTAGTTGCGAAACATATACTCAGTATTTTATACAAATCCTGAACGTACAAAAGAGATCAACATAGTGAATGCAGTGGTGTTAATTAACAGAACGGTTCTATTTTCAGCATTGTTATCGTTACATCAAATGGCATGATAACATGTTGGTGGAAAATGAAATATAGCAGCGCAAAGCTGAGCATGTAGTAAAACACACAAAAGACGCAGGTTATGAGTTCGGTTTCATATGTCTGTCTGTGTTTGTGTGTTAGATAAGTCGAGAAAGAATAAAGGATTTTTTTGTCAAACTTGCAGGTACTTGTTTGTACCAAGAAATGAAGAGGTGATTAAAATTTGGGGTAGCGAGGTCAGAGGTCATATAGTTCAGAAAAGGAATTTTGTGATAAATTAATGGTATTTTAGGCCACTTTACCAAGCATGCCGATGCTTTGAATTTGGCTGCTTAGGTTCTCTGAGGATGCTCTGCTAGTTACTTCTGTAAGCAGTTGCATCAAAGTATCTTTTGTCAACCTGCAACACAAATTGGTTGCATAGCTTGTCTGTCAGAAAGACAGCAATTCAGTAAAGTTAGCGTGAGTAGAACAAACGGGTCAAATTACATGAGGTGATCTTTCTGGTCAGTGTTTGAAACTGGAAACTTTAAAATGCTTCAAGTCCACTTGTGAAGTGTCCTAGACTAAAGTAGAATATTGAAAACGTCAAAACTAGGGGTGCCTTAATTATGTTGTTATTTGTAATTAATCAATTGTAGTCATAGGTTAAGTAATAAATTTTTCTATAAGTTACTTTTTTGATGGTATGCATTTAGGCTAAAAGGCTGAGATACTTGCCTTTTGCTTACCACAGATGAAGCTAAAGTTTAATCTATCACACCAATTAAAAGCACACCGCTCCGGCTAATGTTAGAAATCAAGAGTCGAACATCTTAGCTAAGAAAATTAAAGTCAAGTAGAACACTCAACATTTGAGCAAATTTGTGACCAAGAGGCTGATGAATGCTCTTGCCAAGTAGATAACGATGTACTTCAAAAAGCAATGTGACTTTTTGTTATAAGGTATTTCAAATCCTTTTGAACGGCCACAAAAATGTAGACATTAAATGAAAGTACATCAAGTTGAAAGCTTTTCACGAAACTTTTCTTTAGTGACACGGAATTAAACAAAAAAAGATTGATGTATAAATTAAGGATCATGATGAATTAATGACAGTAATCTTAAAAACTACTCTTGTGAGAGGGTGGCCAAAAATGTAGTGACTTTAAGATTGAAGCCTTTTCACACAATGACCTCACACAATGATGCATTGGGGGGCTCTTTAAAGCCTCTCCTACAATGTTCATTATCAATTAGAAAGGTGGAATTAGATTTACCATCACATTCAACCAAGTAAACTACTGCATGTGTAGTGACGTGACTTTCAATTATACATATTTTCAGGAATATTTTAAATAAGTATGGTCAAATATTAAGAGTGGGCTTTTAGCCTACTGTTGCATCAACCTTGGCTTTATTTGAGCTGAAGTTTTGCTCTTTAAAATTCCAAAACCATACTGGAGTTGGCCAAAGTGTATTAAATGTACGTTTATTGAGCACTTTAGTAGCTCTGTCATGCTCAAAATCCATGCAGCCTACCAATTCTGTTCCATTGCATCATTTCTTTGCACAACATAGTGCATTTTGCTGTGTGTGGGCGGTTATACACTCACTCTGTGGGCACTGTTCGCTGGTGCAATTAAGAGACTGAAGGTCGAGCCCCTGGCAGTCCTTGCCCCCGGTTCCAGGTGATGGCTGGGTGCACTCTCGGCTCCTCCACATCGCACAGTCTGCCCCGCATGGTGACCACTTGCTCCATTCGCTCCAACCTCCATCCACTGTACAAACATAATACTGAGGTAAGGGAAAAAAAACTTGGAAATACACATTCAACAAATTCTAAATGGTGGCATGTATTTTTCTCAGGATGTACAAATTGACTACAAGATCTGAACGACTGATATTGAACTATGTTGCCATCTTTTGCAAATCTACAGGCTAAATGTAAACCTGTTGGGAGAGCACAAAGACATGCAAATCCACTTGCAAATGCTCATATTCAAGCAACTGTGCAGGAAAGTGGATTTTCTTTTAACCTGATTCTGTTTTTCTAACAGATGGAAATCAAATGCAAGCAAAGCTAAACCTCAATTTTCATTGAGTTGTTAAACTAAGCCTGTACATAACACTCATGGGAAATAGACTCCCGATTTTTTTCCATGCCCTATGTTCAGGGCATTCATGATAAAAAATAGATCTTGTAACACACCTGTAAAACAATAGACGATATGTGCATAAGATTTGGTGTTGTCCATGTTTACACTGAAATATATACTAGGTGTATATTTAAGAAAATAGGAAATGACAGTTAATCACTAATTATTAATTCTTGATTTAAATGCCAAATGATGATTCTATATTAAAAAAAATACAAACACAAACAAAATAATATGTGAACACAGTTCTCAGGCAAAACTGCTGTCAGATTGAGAATGTCATATTTAACATAAATAGAAAATGCAGCCATTTTAGTTCAAGGTGGGCTGCTGCTGGCAAAGAGTGATATTAGGAGTGACGCAGTACCCGCCCTGTGGAAGGTTACCACAGGGCTAATAGGAAAAAGAGCCATAATGAGCTCTCGTGGGGGGAGCAACACCACTGTCTTGCTCTTTCCTGTCCCGAATTTATCTGTGGCGAGAACTTGGCAAAATTATTATGACAGCACACACACTAACACACTGCCATGACAGCAACAACCCTCTTCCTGGCTGACCCAAGGGCAAGGAAACGGTAGTGCTCATTAATCCTAGCAATAAAGAGAGCAAGGGGCATGAACCCAAGAGTACAATTCTGACCTAGAGCAGGTCAGAGGCATTGGTTTATGATGTATGAGTAGGACTGAGGGTGGGATAGAACTAATCTAGCATAACTATGACTGATTGTTATTTTGGGCTTGGCACCAGTTCATAATTAAAAAGTGCCAGAAAGCTAAGACACAGGTGTTTGCATCAATGCTGCAAGACGTAGTACTTTGTGTGTGTGTGTGTGTGTGTGTGTGTGTGTGTGTGTCCAGGATTTCTGCATGCGTGTGTGGCGGGATGCTGACACAGCTTGGGTTACTATGCAGTCAGATCTGTTTGGCAGGGGGAGCGGAACCAATCAGATAATTGTCCTTGTTTGGCATTGAGTGGACCCATCCGTGGGCCAGTGGGCTGATTATCCAAGCTAGGATTGAAAATAATAGAAAAGCAAATGAGATACTAATGAATGTGGAATGTCGCCCCTCGGTTTAGCCATATGAATGTGAAATAAAGAGATGAGCTCAAAATTTGCTCTGATGAGGTAATGGAGTTCTCTATTTCTGGCACAAAGCAAGACTATTGAACATTCAAATAAGTTTTTCAAACAAAGAGACTGGGGGAATAGTATGCCACTTGTAAGAATGTCATTGAGTTTGGCAGGACTAGGAATTAAAGAAGTTCATTGTTGATGCACGTGAGAATGCAGCATAGTCAATAAGCATTTGTTCAACATTTTCATTTGGAGTTAGACATATGTTGGCAAAAATAGTAGCGCTAGAATGTACTGTGGTAGTACCTCTACTTACGAATGCTTGTACAAAATATTTGGGTTAAAAAAGCCTCGATGAGAACAAAAATGTCCCAATTTACGAAAAAAAATCCAAGTTACAATTTCTTGAGTTGTTCTCAGTGGGCTAAATTGTGTGTTGACATGCATGCGTGCAAATGTTTACTTCGCTGTCACTCGCAATTCCACCCCTTTGAGAAATGTCTTTTTATTTCTTAGTCAATTTAATTGCTCAATAAATAATGTTCTTATTATTTGGCATACAAACATACATTTGCATACACATTTTGGTTGGCACATTTTTAAAAGGTATAGGGGGGACTGTTTAAGATCATGCAATGAATTATGCTAATTGTGTGCAAAATACAAGTATGAAAGAAAATGAATGCACCAACAGCACAAATGTAAGCAGATAATTGCACACCAATATGAGAGTTTAAGATTAAGATTCATCATAGCAACTGTTTACAAGACTTGGATATGCGCCACTGTTTCAGTTAGCAATAACTTTTAAATATTGTAGTTGCAGGGGTTATGGGAGGGTGAGAGGAGCTGAGAATTAATTGAGAAATAGGGCTACCATTTGAAGACGAGATAAGTATTGTGAACCAGAAAAGCTGTCCTCTTTTAACACTGTAGTAAATTTGAAATCAAAACCTGGCCCATTCTTACTCCTTCTCCTGTGTAACATACGAATCAGATTATTCAGAGAGTTATTCATATAAAATCCCCCGGGATGAGATTGTTGGCACAGAAGTGAAAGGCTGTGCAACTGATTTTCAATCACAGCACTGCGGGTTTGAGGTCAGCCCAGCTCCTAAAGGAGGGACAGCAATACAATAGCTCAGTGTCACGCCTCAATTTAGACATGTTGTCGAGGGGAATAGGAAAAAAAAATACCCCCCACCATTCTATACAGGTACACGCGGGTTCTGTTTGAGGCTTTTGCTGCTCATAATGACAAAGCTCGCTGATGGTTATTGCCTGAGTTCATCAAACACCTGAGGTTTTCGCGTACTTGAGGGTCATACCTCAATTCTCTAAGTCCGTTCAACATGTGTGCACAGTGATGGCCCCTAAACCCACTGACCTGATGAGAACACAACCACATTGCCTCAGAGGTGAGTGGCAGCTCATCTCAAGTAAGTGACTGATACAAAGTCACCAATTATTGTGTTTTTTGGGAACTACACATTTAATCATAGAATTTTCTTTTGCCGGCTAATTCTAAGTTCAAATGAAATACGGAACAAGGGAGCCGTGTCTCCCTTATGTTAACTAATTTGGTGGAAATAGCCAAAATGGGTGACTGAATGCGAGATGAAAAGAGGGAGCCAAGGCAAATGGCACAGAATGATTGAGGCAGCAACAGTCCAAATCTGTCACCAGATGGCTACACTCTTTCCAACGTGAAGTAATATGTTTTTCTGTGCTATTAGCAACATCTTGTATTTGTTATTTGGACACAAATGATGTTCCCAGAACAAGTTCACTGCTAAGAAGTAGACACTTGCCTGCAGTGCAGACACAGCAAGCATATGGGTGTCGAAAAGCATGCGCGCACCAGAGGGTCGCGCGCACGCATGCAAACAAACACGCACAAATACACTAGCCTCGAGTCTGTTTATTTTCCATCTAGCGGAATTCTCATGACTCCGCTGGCGAGCCTGAGGGATCAGAACAATATTTGAATAATTCACCCAAGTTAGCAATCTTTTCATGTTCTTTGTGTTCCTCCCTTGCATTCGGCGTCTTGATTCACTTGTATCGGTAGTGTCTCGACGACATGCTTGTCTAACTTGGTTCTAAGTATTTACAATTAGGACGGCAAATGTGCCGTCACAATGTGAGATTTTGCCATGATTATTGGCTCAAACCAATGCGCGTAAGGTCTTTGGGAAAATTAGTATTAAAAGCCTCAGAATAGCAGTTGTAAAAAAAAAAAAGAAAAAAATAAATCACTTTTTACTGCCGAGTGCCACTTTAAGGTAAGTGTGAATTACCTTTTTCTAACAAAGCTACAGTTATGATTCAAATGCCATAGCTAGCCAATTGCTTGCAAGCTTTTCGGACATTCTGGGGTTGGTGGTCGCACTATCAACAGTTCGAAGGACGTTTATGGTCACTGTGCACGTCAGAGTGCACTTGTTTCCCCGACAGCTCTCTTCACTGTATTCTTTATCCCTAAAAGCTCCGCTCTTACATATGAATGACTATTCAAAAACATGTTCAGAACATATTCTACGAAGAGAAAAAAATGTAACAACCAGCCTCGTTCTACCCTTCATAGCAGTGGGAATTTACATATTCGGTGTAAACTCAAGGGAAAGGTGAAGAACCCAAACATGAAATGGAGGTTAACTCTTGTCTGTTTAGCAATGTAAAGGCCTAAAGTATCAATGCTGTTGTGCTCTGAGCTTTCATTTGTAGCCTAACCTCTTCCTTGAGTTTGCATGACTACCCCGGGAAGAAGCCCATCTGATATGACAGACTGGCCTCCCGCCGCCTACTAGAACACTTTGATGACTTGGACATTCACAAGAAGAGAAGTGCTAGCGTTCTTTCGCAATGAGGAGTCACTCAACAGGCTGTTGCAAAAGATGCCGGCCTGGAGAAGATTATATGAAATGTGGAAATTAACCTTTGTAAAAAGCTCATGAAACAAACAAAATGTGGAAAGATGGTTCAGAATGAATTGTTCTTGAACAAGAGTGGTTTCAAGCTCAAATGAATATTCCTGAGAATATTCAATCATTTAGTTGGCATGAACACACCAACACACACAAAACAAATATCAAAAAGGCATTAATAGACTAATAAAAACCAGTGCAACCATATTTCAGGCGACAGCCTTCTGCACCACAATGAAAGCCACAACAGTACAGAAGCAATGAAAAGCAGCTCAAAAGCAAAAGGCCCTGAAAATGCCTCTTGACCGAGAAAGGAAAAGAGAGCACTGCATCTAAGTAGAAACGAACGACAATGCGCATTGATGGGAACCCTCGACCTTTCTTGAGAAGTGATTACAACTTCGCTCATGTACGAGGGCTTTCGACAGAATGGTTAAAGTCATTCTAACAGTATGTAAAGGATGCCTCCTATAGAATGTCACCCTACAGGATTCACGAATGTGGTTGCGTGTTTAATGAATCAAAATTGAGGATTTGGATGTATTTCGGTTTGTCACTGCTGGGCTGTGCGTGAGCTTACTGACAAATGACGCAGCAGTCACTTCATCTCATCTGAGAGGACTGGGGAGGCACGTTCGTGAGTTCACAGCCGAGTAACGATGCCACTTGTGATTGGGAAGAACAAACTTATCATGTCCTCGGCTCTCCCGTGTTGGTCTTTGGCCTTGAGGGAAACCTGCTACAGGCGCTGACAGCTGGAAATGTCTGAGCCACGGAGAGAGGTAACGAGGGAGGAGAGGACACCTAGGTCACCTTCTGCTACCGGAGCATAAGACTGACAGGGGCATGACAGAGAACCGTGTTGTTTTCTTGAAATACAGTGAAAGTCGCAAAGGTCAAACGCGAAAGGTTTTGATCCACTTTGGCGCCATGTGCAGCTAAAGGATGAACTTAAGTGTTGTTCTTTTTCTTTCATATATCTGTTTTTGGAAGTCCAGCCAATGCAGCTAAAGGTGATGGCAAAGAGGGAAAGGTTAAAGGCAATAGGTTCACCACACCCAAGGTTTTATCTCCCACTCCAAAACCAATCTTTTTAAACCCATGTTGTTAAAAACAATACATACCTATACTAGACTAACCAGCCACTTTTCTCACAGACATTGAGTGCAACAAAACTAGTAAATGACGAGGTTTTTTAAATTCTACATTATTGTAATGGTAACATCATACCCACTCATTGCCTGTTCAGGTAAATATTTTTGACAGTGGTAGTAGACCCTGAAACAAGAGATACGGTTTTATACGAAACATGTATAAAGCGAAAAAAAAATCTGAAATAAAACGTGCCAAACAACTGGCATTAGCAATGACTTTCAAGATTGTAAACTATAATGAGTTTTATCCATGAACTCTGATTTATTGACAGAGAATACTAAAATTTCTGCCACCGGGCTGCAATGGCTGGAATTGCACTCATTCTTCTTATGAAGCTAGGAGAGTTTGATCTAACAATAGAAGGTCTGACATTAATCTTTTGATATTCATGGAGGTCAGTAGCCCCATTGCTACAGTATATGCCAAGCATTGAATTTAATTCCTGATTGCATGGCGGCTAATACTACCAGATCCATCCAGATAAAAGCCTGGATGAGCATCAACCATTTATACCTTTTCCTTGTCCTTGTCTTCATCCACTTGCTGGGTTAGGTTACTTTGACTAACGTTTAACATCTGGTGATGTCTCTACACCACCATGTGTAACGTAATACCTTGATTCACGGAGGAAAATAACCTTTGTTTTAGCAAGGGAGAGGCTGCGACAGAAAGAGGTTTAGGGTTTCCCTCAGCGCTTTTCAAGCATGGAGGATTTTGCAGCCAGTGCTGATTTGGACTGGGTCCAATGTTCCCCTTTTCTCATTCACTTGCTTCTTTCACCTTTAGCTTTTTTTCCATAGGCATCTATCTGACTGGCACGCTACCTTTGAGCCATCGTTACAGAGCTAATGTAGGACACTGCAAATGAAGCGGGCTGTATCTCAGGCTACAGGATCGATATATGTTGCTCACTATCAAGCAGACACTCCCTGGCCCTTGATTTCTCTCATGAAAAAGACTGGGCAGGGAAACGAAAGCCCCTCCGACTCTTACGACGTAGACATAGCACATGGGCTGCCATAATTCACCTTTTTACTGCCCATATTTACTACACAGCTTTAGCTGCAAACAATAACAAATGTAGTAGTGCTAGTCTGACACAGCAGTATGCCCGTCTGGCTGGGATTATGTCTCTTAAATCAGAGAGGTATATGAAATAAGAGCAGGGTCTTCATAAAAGATAATGAGATATGTGAACAAAGTGGGATGATAAATCACTTTCATGGCCGTGAGGACTAATAGTTTCTAAAAATGTGTGTCCGTTTAATTGTGGGATACAACAGAAGCAGCACTAGCCCAGGAAAGAGTTGCAGGCCAAAATGAAGATGAACGAGATGACTTCTGGAGGTGAAAGAATGCAAAAAGAAAACCACGGGAAGCCAAGTGCCACAGGACAAGCAGGAAGTTGCCTGGGAGTTACCTGGACAGGTGGCCACACAGGCACTTTTCTGGACGTTCTGCCCCTCACAGGACGTGCCTCCGTTCAGTGGTGTGGGGTTGGTGCAGCTCCGACTCCTCTTCTGCCAGCCTCGCCCACAAACAGCACTGCAGGACGACCAGGTGGTCCACGTGGACCATCCGCCGTTGACTGTCAGACCAGCGCAAGGAGGGGAATGGTTGGTGGGTTAAGGGTTGGGAGAAGGTTGAAAGGGAAGATGGGATGAGGGGACAGAGCAGCCAGGATTACCCGACATGCACGCTTGTGTGCCAAGAATAATGGTGAGTGCTGCTGCGGTTCTAACGGAAGCTTGAAAAAGCAGGCTGCTTCCTGCACTTGAGCTGGAATTACAGCCACCTGACATGCACACACAACGGCTACATTTACAGTGGGTGACCACATCCCAGCTTGTTTAAGAGAAACTATATAACTAAATCAATGCTACGCATAGCCGAATGTTCGGAGCCAAACAAAGTGTGAAAATGCTTCCTACAATAGAAAATCACAAGAGAACCCTTCTAAAGTTAAGTGTGTTATACATCCTGGCAATGAAAGTGATTTGGATTGTGCCCATTATTCAATATTCATCACTGATTGCGGCATTTGCCGTCACACATTGTCTGAATTATAGAGAACAGCCCTAACATCCGATTGCAAAGAGCAGCACAATCAAGCTCAAGCGAGTGTCCATGTTTGGAAGCTGCACGAGTTGGTGGCACATCACTGGTGCTCCACTGTTACGGTCTAATAATTACATCAAACGACCCCTGACGTGATTCAAATCTGTACTTGTTTCATCTTGGATGACATGGTGATTCCTAATTTATTGACTCGAACAGTGCACTTTTTCCCCTCTCTGGACAAACAACCCCACCCCCAATTTCCCCTCTTACTTCTGCCTTGTCGTGACTGAATCATTTCCTTGCGCTCACTATGCGATTGATTGCTCGCCACAGCGGGGTAAATTGCCAGGCAACACAAGCCTTGATTACCTCTTAGCACAGAATGCAGCCTCACCAGCTAGGCCGTGATAAAATGCATTTCTGGCCCCCTGTTGAACCCTTTGAAAAGCAGCCATTATTATGACCCACTGCAGCTAGCTAGATCAACTAGCATAGTGGACGTGCCGTTTATTCATTTGAAGCACAATGTGGCTGCAAGAAAAAGAAACAAGAGTGCTTTTGTTGTGATTTGACCTTATTCAATTCAGACAATAATGGTTGATTTGTCATCTTTTCAAGCACAGTGAAAAAGTGGTGTTAGGGTTGGTGCATGCAAAAAAAGTAGTCTGTTCACACTTTTCTTAGATATTAAAGTGAGAAACTTAGTTTGGAATTTGAAATCTACAATACGCAATATTTAAATGTGTAAATACTACGTATGCAAAGATTTCAACCAGCCTACTTTGCATGTTTTTGGGATGTGGACGGAAACCAGAGTACCTGGAAAATACCCACGCAAGCAAGGGGAGAACATGCAAACTCCACACAGTGAGTGAGGACCGACCCCAGAAAGGTGAGGCCAACGCGCTAACCGCTCGGCCACCAGGCCACCTGCAGTAGTTTCAATGAAATAAATAAAAAATCCACAAATCCCTTTCTTTTTTTGCAAATTTGCAACCCATAATAATGTTGCAAAGAGAAAAAAATAAGTAGTAATCATGTTTCATGATCGTTTAATCGCTGGCAGGCCCCAAGTCAAATTGGATGCGATGTCTATTGCCCTCAATAACAGCCAATAGAAATATTGGATGTTCTCTTTTTATTTTGAATGCCACAAGATGGCTACAAGATTTAAAACTAGAGTGAGAACAGAATCTCAACTGAAAGGAAACATTTTGTATACTGCCAAAACTCACTGCTTTTTTTGTGTATCCACATTCTCCCCTCTATTTGACTTCAATCTACAGAGATTGCTTGTGTAAGAGGCAGCAAAGCCACAAAGTTAAAGGGTAATTGATCTTCAGGTCACAGAAACCTGAATATGAAAACTACATAAGATATTCAATTTTGGTGACGGAATTCCCACCAACAATATTTCACAAGGGATGTGACTACTCATAAGGTGGCTTCTGTTTGAGTAATAACATATTTACAAGAAGACGTCTCATGGAGACATATGGATACAACAGATAATTTGATTTGAAATCAAAACAAAGGATAAAAGGGACATTTCTTTTTGAGCCTTGTAATACCATTATTTTTTAATTTAAATAGTTGAATTAAAAAAAAAAATAATGCTGTGGGCCAGATCTGACCCACAGGTATGACACATGCATTGTAAGATATGTGGTTTAAAATCCATTAATTTGTATTTAACTCTTTAATGCATGAATTAAGACTTTCCTTTTTGAATCATTGCTGTTATTGTTGCCGCTTGGCGTTTAATCCAGTAAAAAAAGGATGCATTTGGACGTTAGATACAAACATGAATTTTTTTTTTTGAGAGTTACTTGGGTCATATTAAGAGTGTATTTCTGTTATTATTTTTTGTAGAGATTCTCTTTTACTAAATATAGTATTTAAAAATTGTCCAAGTTTTAAACAAGTAACCTATGTAACCAGTGCTCTGAAATGAGCGTCCACCTACCGTAGATGAGGATCGTTGCAGAGTTGCTTTTGCGGCGAGCGACGATGTTCTTTGCCACACATGTGTAGTTGCCCGTGTCGGCCAGCCGGGCTTTTTTGATGATAAGATTATGGTCGGTCGTGATGAAAAAATTGGGGTCGCTCTGCGGGTCGATCACGTCCTCGTTTCTCTGCCACTCCACCTGAAAGAGAGTTTGATTGGCCAACAGTGCAACTGATCCCAACAGAAAAAGCCAAAGAGACATTCGGTAAATGGGAGACACGAGGGCTAACCTTGTGTTGCTGCTCTCATGAAAATAATTGATATTTAAGGAATAAATTCAAGCATGTAATGGATAGAAATGTTTGTTTTAATATTTTGGAAAAGCTAGAGATGTCTTCAATTCATAGGAAAAGAGTAAAAAAAGAATAGACAATTTGTATTCCATTGTAATTTCTGTTTTAGGGGCAATCTGTCGTTTACTTGGTGATGCTTGACTTTCTGCCTTCTTGAGGGTGTTGCAGTATTGTTGTTGGTATTATTGCTACATGTGATGCACATAATTGGGCTTTCTTTTTCCTCTCTGCGCGCCTATTTTCTCCTGTGGTGACTTTTGCTCTGATGCTCTTTTTGTGTTGAGCTGCGGGCTGGCGCTTTTACTTCCCATTTCTCTGCAAGCTGTCCCCACACTATCCAACTGTGATAGACTTGTTGGCTGTTTGCGGTCCCTGGACTGTCTGAATAGTTCGCCTAACCTATGCTGTTTGTCTGATTAGAGCTCACGCTGTCTGCATGGCTTTTTTTCCCCTACGGGATTGTATGATTTGGATTTTTGGGCGTTTCTTTTGTTAAAAGTTGAATTCTAGTACAATTCAGATGACCAATTACCATTCAGAACACCCTTTTCCAAACTATCGAAGCCGTGTCAGTTTAGCTTCAAGTACCCTTTGCGTATGAGCCATAAAAAAATTGGAACTGTGATTTGGCATCCAAATTTAATAGCAATTACTCAGTGCCGCTGAGCTCACTCATGTATGTTGCTTTCCACACTACTGAAAGTCTTGGAAAGGCCCAAAAACTTGAACAGAGCAACCGTCCATGAGAAATATCAAGATGGCAAGGAGGCAGGATAAAAAAAAAAGTGAGCCATTAATTATAGATAGGCCTTTAGAGACGCCAAATTCAGGGCGAAACCTCCCAGCTTATGCTGGGTGATATGACGAGCATATGTGATATATGGCAGCTTGGAGATGTGGGAGAGATGATAAATCAATGAAAGGGGGTAATTAGAGGTGTAATTTATCCATATGGGCTGTCCGCTCCCCGGTGAAAGCTGGGGAGATGATCACTGAGCCTCTCTCTGCCCTTTGTCCTCCCGAAGATAAAAGGGTAAATGGATGCGACATGCGATCCTATAAATACTTTTCATATATCCTCACCTCGGGTTGCGGCACTCCCTCGGGGGGATGACAGCGCAGTGACACCTCCTGGTCCAATGCCACCTCTTTCGCTTGAGGCTCCTCCTCAAAGTTCTTTCTCAAGTCTGTGGAGAGAACACAAAGAAACGCGACCAATTAGGCTATTTGTAACAGCATGTGGAGTGTAAATGAAAGCTCCGCCGAGCAAAATCTCGGAATGTTTGCGGGCGTGTCGCACTCCACTTGGCCCCCGGAGCCACGCAGGGATTGGTGGCACCGAGCATGTTGCATATTACGGTCTGCCTGGCTGCCTCAGAGATGCTGTCTGCTGCCAGAGGGGCCCGACATCAAGCAAAAGCAATTGCATTAGTGCTCGCTCCTTCCTCCGCGCGCCACCCACTCTCTCCAGCAGCAGCCAGCCCGCAGCTCCCATCTGTAAGAGGGCTGGGAGCAGCCACACGAAAACAAAACCCGGAGGCATCTGGACAAGAGCTCCCGCGAGCTCGGCCGACTGCGTGAAGCTCCGCATTTCATCTCATTGAATGCTTTCACGGCCGCACTCGGCGTTGCTCTATATCTTGCCCATGAGTCATGCTGAGCGTTAACGCAGGTAAAGTCGGTATTGCTCTTTTTTTTTTACGGCTGGAAATGGATGGAGGACTACTTACATCTGATGAGGCAGACAGGCCACTGATAGCTACCAGCTTGGCACTAATTTGATGTGTCCGCCCCAGGTTTGCACTCAAAGTGAATCGATGTGTTGCTGTGTCGTGAGGGGCAAAGGGCGCGGCCGTGAGCTGTTGTTGAATTCCTTTTAACTAAATCTGAAAGCCTATCCTCAGAGGGGCATAAACTAGTTTTACTCATTGGCTGCTGTAGATGGTACGAGACGCCCAATCCATTTTGACTGGGAGAGGATGGCAGCGAATTATCGCTGTTAGCCTTCTGACTCAAAATATATTGGGGATCTAGCGCCATGAATGGCAATGAAATGAGCATTTACAGCCAGTGTTTGCATTTTAAATGAAATGGACGTCCATCGTTGTCAAAGGTAGTTAATAGTAAATATTCTTGTCACAATCCATGGCTTAATAAATATTTTTTTAAATCTTTTTTCTGCATATATTCATACATTTGCATATATATTTAATATTTTTTAAAGGGTTTAGGTGTTACTATTAAAGACCGTGGAACGAATTATGCCAATTCAATGTAAAATATGTCTCTACTATCAAAGTTACAAAACCACTTATGGAAGTAATTAGTTTTGTAAGCAGAGGCACCACTACAGTTAGATTTTTTTTCTTTTAAGTATATATTCATATATATGATACTTATTTGGAACTGAAAATTCAACAATTGTTTATCACACACACACACTATCAAATAAATAAAGCACAGTAAATTTTCAGTTTGTTCCTTTTTAGCTTCTGACCTTTGTCGCATTGACTTCTTTAGCGTCACACATTGGGAACATGATCTAAAACACTGACTGATAAGGCTATATTACTGCCAAATCCAAGTACTAATACTCTTCACAATGTGGGTCAAGTGAAGTCGTTACAATATACAAACCTCAGTCAAATGTGGTGGCAGAACCCAATAGTTTCATTTTCATTGTTTTCACCCCGTAGTCTCTCAATTCATTTGCTTGGAAGACGAGCAAGTGCTGTAATTAGAGATGCACCGTGGGAGCTCATCGCTTCACTTAGCTGCTCAAAGCGGGCTAAGTGCTACTAGCTGCTTCGAGCCAACACACCCTCATTCGCTGGACATGTTTTCTCTAGCAGCAAGAGAAGTACATGCTGTCGAGCTATTTGCCAATTTGCTATTCACCAACAAATAGTCATCTGTCCGATTAAAGGTGGAGATGGAGTACTTTTTCAAATAAAATGGAGCCTATACAGATGAGATACAAGCCTCTGAAAAAAGAAAGCGAAACAAATGCTCGCTTTACATCTTAATGAGTGACTGAAGCCTCTAACAGGGTGAGAAATAATGAAGGCCAGTCTTCTGAAGGTCCTGTTGTGCAGGGGGAACACTGTTTTCTAGAATAATGCATATTTATGTGAGAATTAATAAGCAGAATGCTTCAAAACACTGTAACGTTGAAGGGATTCCGCTAATAAAGCTTTGAGGAGGCTGCAGTCGATGAGCCTGTGTTCCCCTGACAGATTTACGGTCGGTACATTGCAATAAATTTGGAATTTTTTTTTTACTCGGCTACTTTCATCTGGATCATCGCTGAAACAGTCTATCTTGTGAAAAATATGCTCATGAATACTCAATTTAGTGTGCCACATTTTTTTAAAAACATCTTTCGTGCAAGGTAAAAGAATCACCGCAAGAGGAAGCATTAGGAGATAAAGGTCACTCATAACACAAGGTGGATTATTATGGTCTTTTTCAATCCTATTATAATAATGCAGTTTCTTCATGCAATTTCTTCATGCACATTTTTAATGCGTGATATCATGCTACTGTGGAGTAAGTACCTAATGTCAAACGCCACAGATGTTATCCAATTTGGATTTCGGCTGAGATTTCTGAGAAAATACTATCTCATAAATCAATTCAGTCAAAGGTGAGTAGCCTATTTTCCAGACTAGAGGTCACACTTTTTATTTTATTTTTTAATATATAATATAATATATACATACATATAAGTTTTTTTTTTAATTTATTTATTTTTTATAGGTGACTATGGTTTCACTTGTAGCCCTATGTTGTAAGTTATGTTTTTGTGTTTCAATGAGGCCCTCTATTATTTATTCATATTTATATAGTCAGACTTATAGTTTGGTGTGATGTATAGTTTGGATAATATGTTAGGTTTGCCTTCCAATGGTGTTTTCACTCTAAAGATTTCAACGTGTACTCACAAGCAATTCTGATATAAGCTTTCTGGCTTTTCTGAGTTCCGGTGGTGCTCCAGGCGACACACTGACACCAGTACTCATCCAGGCCAAAAATCTTCTCCACCTGCTGTCTGGTGATTTCAATTGTCACCTCCATGACTGGCAGAGCTGCAAAGGAAAAAGAAATAATGACAATGGAATGTAAATATGGTTGACAGACTGGCAAGAATGAAATCCCATTTCCTCTTTATCTCAACAAGGAAGTCACTTTTATACCTTTTGCCCAGAGTCTAGAAACGTAATTTCGAAAGTTCAGCATAAACAAGCAGAGAACTATCACAATATATGCGCTTGTTAAATGTGGAAAATGAGAACAGAGCCTTCAGGCAGCACTGGTCTCATTTGGAGGGCGTTTAAAACAGCAACAATTGGGATGGAATGCAAAAAAACACAACCTGTCCAGTTCCTCTAAAACTGCAATGCAAGTAATTAAACCTCAGCAATACAAACAAAATAGAAGTATTTTTTTTCTTTATTGCAATTCCGTATAGAAAAGTATGTTTTGGAAACCAGCATCCATTTTCCTTTAACCTTGTATTGATACAGAAATCCAATCCAAACTTATTTTCTCTATCTTGAACAGCAGGTTTCAGTCTTAGAACATGTCCTACTTTCTTGCCTCTGGATGAAGAGATACTCTGTTTTCCTGTCAGTTTCCTGCTCACCGATCTGATCTTTCCTCTCCTGGGGTCGTTTCCAGTGAGATGGTGAGCCTTTCCTATGAACACAAAATATCCAAGGAGGCCTCAGAGGATACGGTACTGGCAAAGCAGCACATATCCTGTAGGCCGTCTGGATATTAAAGTCTCAATAGTTGCACTTCAAGTTCCATTTGCATAAAAGCTCTTTGTGACACTCTGGCACTCCGTACACACACTTGAGCTGTCTGATATGAACACTTCCAGTTCCAAACACGTGCTTGGCTAAGTGGCACCTATCAGATCATCAAACCTATACAGCAATTTTGTGAAGAACTTGCACGGGTTGGACATATCCAGAAAATGTGTTGTTCTCCGCAAACAAATGGCACCTCACAATGTCAATTTTTATAAAGCACTTAATTGACGTGAACACCGGGGATTAGCCATCACATGGCATGCGAATCCGCGAGTCACAATAAAGGTGGATGCATTTGCAGTTACAGCAACTCTATACGTCCACACACAGAACAAAAGAATAAAGTCTAGTCCTTACTTGTGTGTGTGCAAATGTAAGCTCTCTTGAAATGAATTATTACATAAACACAAAAAAATCATTTATACCTGATTCTAAAATCAGAACCCAGGAAAAAAAAATAGTTTTAGTTGAAAAAAAAATGCTCACAAAAATCAATTTTTGACACTGGTTTCATGGATGAAATGGAATTAATTTAGTTTAATGATTTGAACACCCTTGAATCAAACCAAATCAAATCAAATGAAATTGGGGATTTACACCACTATTAAGTTGCTCTACATAAACATTTTTCCCCCTAAATATATCAAAAGAAACTACATTGCATTGTCCTTAAAATTACCCTGTTCCTGGACTAGGTTAACTTCAGCCAAACTTCAAAATACAGTGTAAAAGAAGTGAACTATTTTCCTTTGAACTGTAGGGATAAACTTTTAAATCCCAGAATTAACTAGAAGTTACTCCCCCCCCCAAAAAAATCTGACTGCCATACAGAATGGTAAACCGTGCAAGAGACAGAGAGAGAGAGAGAAAGAAACTATTGTAATCAATCCAAACCTGTCTCATCACAGCCGCATGTAAAATAAAATACAAATTCAGACTATGCAGTAAAGCTGCAGAGATGAAATATAGTACAGCATTAAAAAAAATGCAATGGCTTTGAGTCTGACTGAGCACGGGACAGTTTATATATGCATATGATTTGCCATATATTAGAAGACATACAGAATATTAGGTGCTCACTAACAGCCCATATTCAGAGGATACCCAGGCTAGAGAAATGTAACTGATTAATGCAAACTTATCCTTGTCTTTGAGCTAAAGGCTGAAGAGAATAAAAGATCAGAATGTATGAACAATAGCAACCTGAGGTGAGAAATTCTAAGAGGAGCAATTTGAAGCTCTGCTTGCCAGTGTAATTGCATTCTGTTTCTTTATCTCTTCCCGTCTCCATAATTACCTGCCCACTGTGTCTGACACCTTAAAGAAACACTGCTGTAAGGCAATCCTTCCGATTTCTCCCCAATTAAGGCGTACCACAAAATAATCATGACGTTTGGGTGTGAAAATAGGAATTCACATTCATAGCCTTTAATATTGACACTTGCTAATGACTCAATTATCAAAATGACTGGCAATATATGACTTGTGATATATCTACATTGACTATATAGTATGTACTATGTAGTATATATTATATCGGCAAAGTATTCGCATATGATATATTCATGTATAGGCGGCCCGGCGGATGAGTGGGTAGCGCATCGGCCTCACGGTTCTGGGGTCCTGGGTTCAAATCCAGGTCGGTCCACCTGTGTGGAGGTTGCATGTTCTCCCTGGGCCTGCGTGGGTTTCCTCCGGGTACTCCGGTTTCTAATCTAAGTAACGCTAGAAATTCAGGATACCTGTTAGCAGACCCTCAGCAAAACTGATCGTGATTCCATTATTAACCAGTTATTTACATCAAAGTTAATTAGACTTTTTATGCAATTACTATATTGTACATCAGCTAGTCGCAGATTTTCAACATTTCACATTCGGGGCTGGTCCTTGTCTCTCCAACAGCGCTTTTATTCGGGTGTTCAACTTTCCAATCAACTTTGGGAACACAGGCACATTCATCAATGTCACTATTCCTTGAACATGTAATCAAAGTAAAAAACAGGGAGGTTTTTAGAATCGAAACACTCACCTATAGGAGGCGAAACCTGTCGTCGCAGATCCTGCTATGACTGTGTGCAAGTGTGTGTACATGGAGTGAGATGTTGCCATATCTGTCAGGCAAGTGTCCTGTCACGGTCACGCTCTGGCATTTCTTGATTTGGGAATTTGCAAAGAGGAAATATAGAAAGGCAAGGAAATGGATTTCGTAACCACGCAACAATAAATACTCGAGAGGTACTCTCAGAAGATGAGGCTGTGGGCACACTCCGATTGAAAAAAATGTCTCGTAATCAATAACCTAAAAGAAGCTACCAAAACCCTCTATCCTGACTGCAGACTTGAGGGGGCTCAAGAGTCAGTAGAGTTTCAGCAAATTAAGAAGGAGGCATCAAAGGACTGAAGGCAATTTCAGAATGGTTTGCCAAATTCACTGACCATACATGCTGCGCATCTTCAAGCAACACTACAACACAATTTAGTTCTTGATCCACTGGCAAGTTGGTGCATTTGGTGGATATGGTTTCTTTCCCTATGATTACCACTTGAAAACACGCACAGAGAAAGACTAGAGGAAGAATATTTGTCTGCTGGTAATCTTCCCTTAAATCAAGAGGGGTTTCTACGCCCAACAAAACCTTACTGGACTCAATCTTTGCTAAGTCGATTGAGAGCGGTGCCAAGTGCTGGATTTTAGCTTTCCTTCCCACACTCTTGTTTTTGCAAGCGCTGACCTCAATTCCATAGGGGTCATTTGCTTATCAAAGGCACAGACTAGAACTTACAGGTCCTGGGTGTGTGTTCTTTGTGAACACAAGGAAATTCAATTAGGTGCCAAGCCTGGTGTGTGTGGCTGGGATTCATCAGAAGATATAAGGGGATTATAGTTGGGTGACTTTACATCAGGCCAATGCTCCATTTCAAGAGAAAGCGTACACAATGGTTGAGAGGAGACATTACAGATGAGGCTTTTAAGGGATCGGCAGCACATCCTAGCCACCAGTCAAAGCATGTTTCAAGTGGTTCATTTCCTACTGTGCTTCCTTTTTGTAAAGGGTGGTATCAATGTCAATCCTAGCACCAAGGGCCCACTTCTATTCAAGAGAACATCAAAAAAGCCCTCTTCAAACCGAATGCTACTTTTCTAAAATTAAATAAATTCAGACCCAAAAACCAGTTTGAATATATATCTATATGTTTGTTTGACACAGTAGGCCTACTGTCAAGAACTAACAGGACACTTTTTAAATTGCATTTAAATATATGCAAAAGCTTTCTTCTAATTGGTTGTTGGTGAGATCTTGGTGAGATAACGGTTAGCGCGTCAGCCTCAGAGTTCTGATAATGACGATTTAGGCTTTCAAAAAGTGACCAATAATTTAACGAACCACATACATGTCGAATTCAAGCCAGGTCAAATTTTGCCCCCCACCATATATTCTTAATAGAAAAGTAAAATACAAATAAATAAATAAATGACCCTGCTTCAACTGTGTGATAGCACATTTTTCCACCGGGCACAGGTATTAACCTGGAAATTTCGTACGTCTTGTCTGTCACGGAGGGTGCCAAACTAAGGAATACAGTATAGTGCACAACAAACCACAATATTCCCCTTGAGTAAATAACCAAAAGTCAATTCCACTTCACACAGCCAAGGCCATTAGTGCCATCTTATTATGTCTGCAAACATCAATTACTCTGTAAAGCGGGAAAATGATAGGTTGACAGGTGGTGCCATAAGTGTCTGCCCTTTTAAAAGTGTGATGTGGCCTTCTGAGTGACGCATGGCTTCATTTAATCTGCAAGAGAAACTGCATCAGAAGCAGTGACTAGGAGCAGGGGGCAAAAGGTACTCCCATTCAGGGATGTTGGTAAGGTTGTGTCTTAAGTTAGTGGGACAGTATTCCAGGTCAAGGCACTAGCTCCAGTTATAAACAGCTTTTCAAGAGCTTCTTTTGATTGAGCTGTCAATTTTCCACAACAAATCCACAATGCAAGGCCCATGCCGATGCGCTGAATGTCATTACAGATTATTCATGGCTGACAAGCAGGAGAGCAGGTAGTGGTCCAATCAGTCAGTTTGGGTTCAGTCCAATGCTAGTCCGAGGAGATTTGGATCGGCTTGATTAGGGTAAATTATGCAGCAAAACTCTATTGTAAAAGTCACGGAAGTGGCAATTAGGCGATTCTGAATAAAGACCAAGCAGTTTTAGTTAATTGAGAACTTCCCCTTCCATACAGTGTTTGCCAGCAGCACAGGATCCGACAAAATGTAGAATACAATCACTGACAAACTGCAGTGAAATGTCACGAGTGATTGCAGCTTTGCAATGTCGTGAAAAATTGCTGCCCAGATCTCAGAGTAGATTTTTATGGCCACAAAATACCCACATGATGGACATGCATGTTAATTTTGGAAACTCACTGCCTGGAATCAATATGAAATGTGTAATTTATCAATGGGCAAGTTCCATGACAACCCTGAGGAATGGCTGGTTTGTTCAATGCAAGTCTACCTGCTCGACAAACAGGTGTATTTTTCTGCAATGTTACTGTCCTTCACTAATTCATTTACTAAGCTTGGGTTCTGTGATTTACCACAGCTCAGTTACCCAAGTGCGTCCGGTGTAATTACTTTAATCCAATATCCGCGACTCTGATGACTGGCAGCACAAGAAAGCTCAACAACCTTCCTCAAGCTGCCAGTAACTGGGATTGACTCCTTTATCTCCAAACCCACCTTGTCCTTCCGCGAATGAGAAAACGTCAGAGGTGAAGGCCTTGAACACTTTCCTTCAGCTTCTATTTCATTTGACTGAGTGGGATATCTAAAAGAATTCTGGCCACATGAAGGGTGTGATAATTTGCTCTGTTCAACATGCTTTTCTTCCCTTGTCTGACATGGCACTGGTCTCTGAAGTAAATAAGTAAGACTGCTTGAGCTAAGTCAACCAGGCTCCCATTTGGCTGCAGAGTGCTGTGCCCCATACAAATTGCATTAGGGTTTTTTCTCTCTCTTGGAACTGCTGGTTGGAGTCTCTTGGGTCTTTAGACTGGTGGTGTTTAAAGGTGGAGGCTTTTTCGGGAAAACGATCAGGTGATGTTAGGAACAACATGCATCATGATTCAAAGAGCTGTCGAGCAAATTTTGTTTTGGGTGCCACAGGTCTGAAATTTTTCCATTGATTTAGCGAATAAAGACTTTCATGTACTTCTCAGGTAAGAATGTTTTCAGAACCTTTTACAAATACATGTCCTACTCCAAGCAGTCTTGAGTAGCTCAGCAGTCAGCACAATTGACTGCCTAGCTGAGGGTGCGGGTTTTAATCCATATTGGATAGAAAGGTGCAAGAATGAGACGAGGAGCTCTAAATTTGTATTTTTTAAGGAATTGTCACATTTTCTGCAGCTCACTAATCTTTTCTTCTTTGTTTAAAAGTCTACACTAAAACTAATACTATTTAGTTAGTGTAATTAAGCAGAAGCCTGTGACACTGCATAAATCTGTGTCGTTTTAAGCACCGATTAATGAAAATCCTCTCCTCAAAAGGCAAAATGTGTGATTAACACTCTACTTATTAAATATATAGATAACACTACGAATACACAGTGCAAAAACAGTGGGCCTTCTGACTTTGTGAATACAAAACCAATACTTTAGGCGTTCCACATTATTTTGAAGAGTAATCAAAAATGTCACCTTAAGAGGTGACAAACTGGTACTTATTATTAGTACAATGACATTTAAACATTTTAGTAAAGATGCTATGGCGGCACTGCATTGAATTATATTTCTATAGATTATATCCAAGAGAACAAATATAAGAAAAATGAGAATTTTACCGATTGAGAAAGAGTTTCTGCAGCTAAACTGGATACTAAGAGGTATACCTGGAAAAAACAACAATGCATTCCATTTATAGCACCTAATGCTCCAACGTTCAAATACAGGAGTCAACATGCTTTGCGCCTGAATCAACTATAATGACACAAGGGGATGAAGTGCTGTAGACTGAACACGCATTGAGTATTTAAATATTAATTTCTTTGTTCAAATGCAACGGTGTAAATTATTCATCCAGTAGATGCAAGACAGAGTGCTGTGTATTTTATAGATAAACTGACGCTGAAACTGGAGGTAAGGCAGTGAAAAAGGAGAGCAGAACCTTGAAGTTGGATAGTTTGTTTGAACTTCAGTTGACCTTGGAAAGTTCAATATTAATGGAATATCAAATCTATTCAGTATATCTGTTCTAGTTCAAAAGAAATAAAAAATAGCACAGATTCTAAATGTGACAACCATAACAACTATTTTTCTCACAAGTCTTGGCATTTACTGGACAAACTTGGGACTTCCGGCCTTTCATGTCATATGTAGAAATTTAAGATGCTTAAAAAAATCTGTAAATGAAGGGTAAATTATCGCTTGTAAGGCTTTTGTCATCACACTACCACACTATTTCATTGAGTAAGTGACTGACTAAATAAGAGAGATGCTACGTAATCTAAATATTTATAAAATATCCAAAATATGAAAAAGTGCTTGTACAATTACTGTCCCCTAAAGGCAGTTTATTAAGGTTTAAGCAGACACAAAAGACAAAACAATTTGCAAAAACAAATTCATGGTCTGAGATGATGTGAAGCGATTAATTATTGAAGCAGATTGCATAAAATCCTCAGGATTGCTTCCTGATGGGACCCACGCTAGTACATTGCTGTTCCTTTGGCTGTTAGCACGCCTCATCGAACAGGCGCTCGGATGAAAATGCTCTCCGAAACACAGAAAATGAATGCAGAAGAGCCATACATGAGTAGGTAGTATCCCAGCAACCCATGCATTTGATTTCATTGTGAATGTGTTTGTAACGGCTCTGTGACAAACAAGGAGTTATAATACATTAAAATATTGAATGGACATTAGATTATATTATCATCTTTTTCTTTTCACGTCACAAAGCATTGATTAAACCGCCAATAAGGAAATTTACTCTTGAGAGGGAGAAGAAGCTAAGAAAAGTCACAAGGTGGAAGTCAAATGAGAAAACAACAAGAACATGATGGAAAAATGACTAAAAGCATTATGTGATTTACGGCACATTATTTCAAGTTTTAGTGGGTTTATATAGAGATTGTTGTCTTCGAAAATGAAGGTAACAATGGACAACTTTTAGAAGGCATTCAATGGGAAGCAGCCTGGCATAAAAAGCCTTTTAAATGAGTAACAAAAGTGTGGTAGCTCATTACAATAACTAAGAACAGGATCTAAAACTGACTTTTGAAAAGGAAATCCTTTATGGATGCAAAGATAACAATAAGAAAATGATAACAGACTATTAGACTAAATACATGATTACAATTTTTTCAATGAACTCCATTTGATTTTCATGGATTGTTCATGTTCCTTCCTTGTTTGTCAATAAAATAATTTTGCTAAACTTCTAATTCTCTGAATTATTCATTTATGGTCACTGTACCAGACTTAGATCTCTTATCTCTCTAGTCGTGCTTAGTCGTCTTCGTCTTTTGTAAACACTGGTTAAATACAAAGACAGCAAACATAAAAGTGTATAGATGAAGCTAAATTTCCATTTGATTGTTTAGGCTCCAACCACGGCAAAAGCATCATTTCATGTACACTCCGAGTAATACGACTTCACTCTCCTTTATGTTTCAAAGAGCACTCCATGAGGACACTGAAGCTTTTTTCCTCTGCTTGCTGCGTAAAACAGCCTTTTTTTCACTTCTGCCGTGCTGTCCCATACCCAGGACACCCTCCAGCTTCTAGTTTAAATGGATGCGCAGGCGAGTTGATGTTTGTTCCAGGAGTGTGTAAAATACAAATGCTCTAAAAGTCTCCTTGGGGCCAAACACACAAAGCATTAACTGTCAGCCAACTCAGTTCCTCTACCTATCAAAAATCTCCACGGACTATTTAGCTGTCAGCTGCCTCGACCACCGCCTCACCAGACACTCCCTTTCCGAGCTCCACTATTACTAAACCAATTTGAAGAGAGCAGGTGCTGATTGACATCACAAAGCCCCACTCGGTGCACTGCTGTCAGACTAACAGTCACATCTTTCATTTCGGTGCTATGCGGAATGGTGTGTGAATGAAGATGTTGGATGAAGGTCAAATTGTAAGCAAGAGAAATTGGAGCTTAATTGTGCATAACATAGTAAAGGGGTGCTAGCTTTGAACTCTATTTAGCTTTTGTTCAGACGCGTGACTTTGTGCTTAAAAATTGCCAAGTCAGAGCACACCGTCAACTTTGGCCCCTATTTTCTCAGCACAAGTGCAGCTCAGATGGACTGAAAAATGCACTTGATGCACATAAACCACTACTTCCACTGTATGTGGGAGGGCATGGAGTTTATAGTTACACAGATCTGAGGTAATTACTTTTTTTAAACTACACCCTATAAGTGCTTTACCATGAAGCTCCACAGACATGTTAACATCGGGAAATACTAGTTTAAAGTTGGATTTTTACTCTAAGGTTGTGTATTTACCATTGGTAAAGTTACAATGAATGATCAAGTTAATACTATGATTGAGCAACACCAGTGATTACACACAGTGTTAATAAAATGACAGGAAAATATACAAAATTGTTTGAGTGAAATAAAAGCCAGGGATAGACACTTCAAAAACTGCACGCGTGGGAGACTGGTTCGCCTATATTGTTTTTTGCCAAAGCGAAATTATCACTTACTTTGTTCCACTAATGGCAGTTAATTTCCAGTTCATTATGTTTGCATGCAGAGAATTCCTTCAAAAAGAGATGTGCCCTAATGAAAACACAACAAAAATAGAGACACATGGACTGTTCCACAAGTTTCAGTCAAACATTTTAAACAATTTGAAACAAAACCAATGTGTATATTTTTTCTTTACAATGATATATTTTTATAAAGTTTAACAGATATGGAGTTTAAAATGAAGGGCAAACATGGCTTCATGGTGTTATTTCCCACTGAAATTGTGGGGGACTACTTTGTTGTGTGACTATATCAATCAAAATTAAAAATTTAGGCACCGTCTTAATGTCATTGGCCGCTCTTTTGCTTGTGTATGCACACAATGAGCTGACCTGTCTGAAAACCCTTAATAGAACAGACTGGCAGATGTGTTATAGGAACAATTCACCTTGCCATCTGTTTTGTGAGCTTCATCGCCAAATCCTTTCAGCTTTTGCGTCCCACAGTCAAGGACAGGATGAAATACAAGTCCCATTATGAGGCAACTACGAATAATGCATTATCAATTAGTCCCCTCTGCAACTGATCGATGTTTAACAGGTGGTAAGAGGCAATTGCCACTGCAATTGCCTTATTTCCTCCTCTTAATGATCAGATTTGTGTTAAATTGCAGCATGACTGCACCTCAACCAGCCAAGGAGAGTTTAATCATTGCACTCTGTCACCATTTGGGTGCTTCCGACCTAGTTTCACGAGAAGGCGTCAACTAAAGCGTGTCAAACTTGAAGCTCGGCGGCCAAATTCAGCCTGTCGCATGATGTTATGTGGCCCGCAAAAGGCATATTGTCACCTTCATGCTTCTTGCTGAAATGAAAGATTAAAAAAAAAATTCTCAAGGAAAGATCAACTAATTGTTTTTCTTTAGTTTTAAGTCAGTTAAGAAAAAGGGGAGGATTTGGTTTTCCAACCCTCGTAGTTCTTATTAAAAATGTAAATAAAAAAACAATTGACTATAGAAAAAATAGCTACTGATTAATTTGCTAATTAATTGGTTAAGCGCAGATCAAGACTCTCTCAAGGAAAACTACGATGCGATCGCGAGAAAGATGAGTCCGACTCCCCTGTTCTAGGTATTTTAATATCACCATCCTTGTGCACACCAGAGCGAGAGCGCAGGAAGGTGTGGCTAACATATTAAAGACTGATATATTAAAAGAAAGGTCAGAAATTGTTCGGCTAAATCTAGATTATCATCCTTTTGGATCAGAAATTAATATGTCATCACATTACAGTGCAGGATCCAGTCAATCAGACAAGACATGAAATTAATCCGCGTGCTCTTGCATATGTGAGGGTTGCCCCTGTGGTGCCACGACACATTATTAATTCTAATGAGATTGTGATGGATGGTTTTAAAAGATTTACTGACCATGTCATCCTTGGCATTTGGATTTCAAAAGAATTGATGGAGACTAGGATCTGATGAACCATAGGGTCAAAAGGAGGCGATTTGAAATTATTAGAAAGTGAATATTATTCACCACGCGTTATTAATATCGTCTCTCCAAAAGTTTTCTTTCATAAAGCACACTGCAAACCTGTACCACAATATGATATTTTTCCATTTTCTGCATCTTTCAAAGCCTTGTTGACAATCAGTTCAATCACCAAAGAACACCTCATCGGCTCAGGCCTTTATAAAGCACTTGCGTAGGTTTATTGAAATGGGAATATGAAATGCATGTATTTTCCACCCAAGAGGCTTTTCTGCAGGGCTGACAATGCAGCGCAAGGATCAAAATCATTTCCATCAATGCTGGCAGATGAAATGCAAACACAATCAAATCAGTCTGGCCCATAGAAGCATCCCCTTCTCAAATGTCTATCTCCCTTCTCCTCATCATGTGTCTGATGAGAAATCATAGAGCGGGAGAATCCCCTAATCTATGCAAACACACTGTCACTATTGATTTGTTCAGAGTGGATATGTCTTTATTAAGACTCACAAGACATCCCTGTCCCACCTTTTCCATAAAGGACAACCTAGAAAAAGGAAGAGAGCCAGCCGGGGCTTTAGAAACCGTCACAGCCACAACAATTGAGATAAGTTACTGAGGCCATGTAATAGGAACCAATGGAGTCAAGGATGGATCAATAAAAGACACTGAAACCAGGAGAGGAAGGACAAATTTTGACATGTTTTTTCTCTTTCATGATAAAAAGAGATTCTTGAGGCAGTTGGGTGTAGAAAAGCAGCTATAACTACGTGTCACAAACACACATTAAAGTATTCTTGACCAAGTTCAGAACCTCCATTTGCTCCTAAAACTGAAACCATTTTTTGCAACTTTTCTCAATCTCGATTCCTTTCATGATTTGTTTTTTAGACTATATTAAATTGTGGTTTCTTATAGGTTTTTTACCTAAATAATGATGTCTACCATTTTACCATCACAAATTATGTTAAATATTCTTTGTGTGTTAATCTTAACAGTTTACCTCATAATGAAACATCTACAAATTAGCCACATTGGACTCTTTGTGGAGGACTGTTGAAAATTGCATTGGCATCGACAATCGATTTAATCTGAAAACATTTTTCTATCTCCAAATCTCTCAACTTTAGTACCGGTTAATATTAACTTTTGCCAATTTAAAGCAGTAGTAAGGCAGCAAACAAATTAAGTCATAGTGCTAGTGATGTGAAAAGGTTGCAAATTAATGTCAGACATAGTATCTATAATTGAAGTTAAGAAAAACATTTTACACAACATACCTGCAACAAATTTTTGCCAAGTGCCATTGGAATCCAATGAAAAATGGGGATCCTAATACCCAATAAGTTATCAACAATTTTTACTTCTAGTGTCTACAATGTAATTTCACATGGATACTTTTTATCAAATATTTATCAAATATTGGCACTTTTATACTGGATGAATTAGTTTGAAAGGCACAATCCATTTGTACTTGGTGCAATCGATTTGGTAAACAGTTACCTGATATGGGCAGAGGTTATGTCTGCAAAAGGTACTCATGTTCTCTACTACCTGAGACTGTGAAAAAGAGCCGCCTATAGGTAAGATGTGATTCAGTTGTTAATTTAAATCAGCAGATACACTGACATTTTAGTCTGTGGGGAACCAACAGAGATGGGATTTAGTTGAATATTGCCTCAGTAATATTGGGCCACACTGTTACATCTGTGAAACAGCTGCTTTTTTGGCATCTTTATCATTTCTCTGCTCTGCTGTGTGAGCTTGACTGCATCATTAGTCTTGCCGACTTGCCACTTTGTATTTGTAAAACAAAAACAAACTGTAAAGATTACAATTTATGGTTTTCATTACTTGTCCAAAGAACATATCAATCAACAGCGTACGTCTCTTCACAGAAATATGCAAGGATGGATATACTATACAAAGTCATGTAAACTGTGAAGAAGATTGTGCTCTAAATAATAGCATGAAACTGCAGTCTAACTGACCTCCCCCATGGCATTTTCCCCCACTTAATCCATCCAGCAGATTCCTTCCCTTCATTGAATTTGGTCAAATGTCGAGTCCTGTAGCTAACAAGTATTACATACATGAACTGATTTAACACAATATATTTAATTGAGTCTGGATGATTAGTCTTAATGATTTAATTCCCTTAATGAAGAAGGTTATAAGTAAGAGCAATCACTTTGCATTAACCTTGCCTCGAAAATCTCATTGTATCCTACATTACTCTATATGAATCAATGATGAATGTAACCCTATTAAAGCCTAACACGAGTACATTTCAAATGAAACCCTATTCTGCTTTTAATGGGGGCTCCAATTTATCTTTATCTCTGACACCGTAGGTATTATACTACACCCACTGTCTGGTACATTTTCACCCATATCAATGACAATTTGGGTGTCTGAAATTACATGTGTTGGTCCTGAGTTATAGTTTTGCAGGAAATAGCTGAAAAGATTTTTCATAGGACAATTTCTGCAACGAATTTAATACTGAATTCAGTAGAAGATTACACTATATATATTTTTTCTATTGATGTCAAATTATAAAACCCATTGATTAAAGGAAATGCAGCCGAGTAACTTATTTTACAAAATGAATAAATATTCAATATATTTGAATATATAGAAAAGACTGCCACAGTTTTTATCTCCTTGGGTTGTGGAAGCCACTCAATGCAAGATTTTATTTTGTAAAATGCAGCACACACTGTATGTTACGGCTGTGACATTCAAAATGTCAGTTTTAATTCACTGATTATTATTACTAATTTTTATTTAAGATGTGCCTGTATTAGGTGATGCCTCTGGTAGCACACTTTTTTCTCCCAAAACTCAAACTCACTAGGCCTAACAGCAGTAATATTTCTTTATGATATCTTGGTTCAACGTGAGCATTTAGAGTAACAAAGTTAGGTGCGCTGAGACTTTGGGAGAGTTTACCATATATCAGAATATAATATTGATAGTTTTAGGCATTATATGTTTTGTGCAAAACCAAACTCTATGAATGATCATTGTTGGGAAACTCATCCATCAAATATTGAAGAGAAAGATTTTCATATTGAATATAAGCCACCATCTCCAGCAGCTTTTTGACTAAAGTGTAACCGCACAGCAGCCAACCAATGGAACAGAGACTGATTGATTCCATATCAAGCGACTGTTATGGAATTTGCAATTTTGTCTTTTTGCCCATTTCCTTCCGCAGAGTGATGCAAAGTACGTGCAAAGAGAGAAACTAATTTACAAAGAACTAATCGAATTTTTTTTCTCGGGGTATTTTCAGAAAGTGCTTGTCCACTCTTCCCCAATGTGTAAATTGTCAATCTTGGATTTACGTCAGACTCATCACGTCTTCCTCATCATACCAGGACACTGATATTGGCCAGATTCTGCTGTGACAGGAGCCTTGTTGCTTGGCAACATTTCTAAGTTTGGAGTCCAGTATGACGACCAGGGTGTGAGGACAGCCTGACAAGTCTTGTACTGCACTATGGCGTGGTGCTAATTCCATAACTGTGCTTGCCAATCCTAACCTTTCAATATCCCCTGGAGGGTGTATCAGTAAATAACACACACACACACCAACACCCCCCCACACACTGACGTGATCTCGTCTCATCTTCTGACTTGAAGGGGAATTAGAGGGACACATCCGTAAAGTCCTCAGGGCGGCACTGACATTAAACAGCCTAGGTGTTTGCTAGATCGATGTGGGTGCTGTGGAGCAGTCATACCTTTGAACAGCCATGTGTCCTTCAAAACTACATAAGCCCCCATGAGACATCCATTGAAGAGGAAAAAATATTTGCCTTCTCAAATCAATATGGTTTTGCATAACCTCCGCTCTCTACTGTTTAAGATCATCAAATAAATAAATTTCAGACAACGATAGTTCTAAAAGAAGTATAAAGATGTTTTCAAATGTTTTTCGTCTTAAAACTATCTGGCCTTGTATGGAAAAGGTGAAATCATTAAATAACGGTGGCTAATTTATTTTGTAAAGCAGAGTTTAATTTGACTAACCAAAACCAAGCATAATTGAGTCAGACCGGTTTAATCAATAAATCACTAAGAGACTTGAGAAATAAGTAAGGCACAAGATATTTAAAAGATGTATCAAAATACTATAATCCAAACAAATTCAAAAATACATGAACATCATCTAAAAAGAGAAAACATGCATTCATTTTCCATTCAACTTATCCTCACAAGGGTGTGCTGGAGTCTATTCCAGCCAACTTTAAGCGGTAGGCCGGGGATTGCGCACTGAATTGGTTGCCAGCCAATCGCAGGGCACAAGATAAACATCCATTCAAGCTCATACTCATACGTAGGGATAATTTACACCATTGAACCAGCCTACCATGTATGTTTTGGGATAATGGAGGAAGCCGGAGTTCCCGGAGAAAATAGGCCCAGGAAGAACATGCAAACCTCACACAGGAAGGCCAGAACTACCAGAGATTGAACCCTTGAAAACTTTTGAGACTTATTTTCAGAAATACTTTTTTAAAGGAATATTCTATGGTTGGATAAACTTCAAAAGACATTTTTACTTAGGTTAACTGTGTCTGCTATATAGTTTTTATTTTATTTTAAAGACTAAAGCAAGGCAACTATAGAAAAAAAAACACTAGAACCTGTCGCCGCACTGAATATGCATCAAAGATAGATTGTGATGGTCACTGATGCGAGGTGGAACTTCACTGAGTAAAAATCTGGCAAGACAGATTTGTTTTAAATAAATGCTGACGATAAGTGTTCATGAGTGTGAATTTTCATTAATGGTTGGCTGGGTAACACTGCAGTGGTAACAAGACGCTCCCCCAAAGTGAAGTTTATGACAACACTGACAACACAATTAATGACCATCTTATAGGAATCCAAGTCTGCAAGGTCACAAGTAGAGGGAAGCCAATACACTACTTAATTTTTACTATTTTTTTGTATATGCCAGTGCATCTGATTTAACATTTTGTCTGACATTGTGAATTGAACAGAGTTTAACCCTAAAGACCAGCTACATGAGTGTATTTTCATAGGTTACGAAGGGCTATGAGAGATTCCTAAAACACACATTTTCGTACGAAGAATGATTTGCATCCATTGCCTTGTTATTGTGGACATTTGCATGTGCACACTCCAGCCTCCGTGAAAACCTGTCATTATCACATTCCTGTCAGATGTCAGGCTGTGAATGGGTGACTTGCATTGGCCGATCACGGCTGAATCACACCGCATCAGTGTTGTGCATGTGTATTCCGCTGATAGCGGAGGCGGGAGATTGCAGCACAAGGGTGAAAAAACAAACAGGTCTCCAAGGTGATCATGGAGATTTCTGAGACTGGAACCATTGAGCTTATTGTGATCATGGTAACCCAAATAGGCTTGCAGACAAGCTACAGTCGACGAAGCATGGTAATCACAAGCAACATATTAATGTTCCTTTTACCTGTACCTTGTATTACCATATAATCAAAGCGGTTGGACATAGTAAACAACAGATAGAAACTATTTAAATATAAAAGCTAAAATGTACTCATTTCACATGGGAAGTTACATTTATAATGTCTACAAATGCTGGTTAGTACCTGTAGAAGGATCCACCGTGCGCACAATCAAATGGTCATCCTGGTGAACCCACTCGCCATTGCATTTGAAGTAGATCTGTGTCGCTGGTGTGGATCGGCAGGTGAGCATCACTGGCTTGTTTTTCACTATAAATTCGTCTTCTGGTTCCACCAAGAAGTGAGGTAACAGATCAGAGAAGGCTGCGGGTTGTGTCGCTGTGGCCGTATGTTCAGAACCTGAGAGGAAAAAAGAAGAAAACGCTAAAGAAAGACTATATTTTTTTCCTTGAACTCCACCAGTAATTATTATTGCATAACTCCAGAGGGAAACAAAGAAGAAAAATACTTTCCCAGTGCAACTCTTCACACTATTCCAAAACTTTCTACAAGATTATGATGGATCTCGGTTCCAACAGGACTGACTCACAACATGTCTTCATTGCATTGACTGTTTATTTATTTATTTATTTATTTATTTATTTATATATATATATATATATATATATATATATATATATATATATATATATATATATATATAAATGAACCCTGGGCTGGGTAAAAATGAAGTTTTGTGATTCGTTCAATGACATTCTGGCAATTCTTTACTAATACAAAAACCAATGATAAACAAAAAAGAAATACTATATGCAGTAGTAATAGTCATACCCAAATCTGTCATGTTTTCTTGTAAGCGGCAACTGTGACACATTTGTTCAATATTGTTTTACGCAGGTTGTTTTCAGTTTGTAAAAATGCAGCATGAAATGATCCAATTTTGTTAAGAACCATTTTGGCACACTACAAAATCCGTGCCCTACAGAAAAAAACAATGAACTGGTTGAGCTAGAATGCTCACCAACATCTACTACTGATAAGAAACTCAATGATTGGTGAAGGAGGTTTCCCACTGGCAAGTTAACATGATCTTTCTAGATTACTCATGGCTCTGCCGATCAAATTATTAATGAAAAAAGCTTTGAAAAAAAAGGACTGCACTAAAAAAGCCTATTGGTCCGCCAGTACAATTTGTTGAGTTTGCTTCGTCTTCTCGGTAATAGAAAAATAGACAAAGATAATAAATGAAAGAGAAAGTGTGTGCGGTGTGGAGCTCAGTTGGCAAGGTGTGTTCTTGGTGGGATCGGATGTCCATGTCTTTACCCTAGCTTTTAATCACGAGCCATTAAAAATCACAACCACTGGATTTTAGGCTACAATTCTTCTCAGCAACTAGGACATTTCAAAGAGTGTTGTGTGAATCTTTCTGCAACTGGGACTCTTAACTTAACTTGTGTTCCGTGACACAACATTCATTCATCATCCTTACTGCGCATCCTCGTAATGGTTGCGGGGGTTGCTGGATCTCAGCTGACTTTGTGCGAAAGGCAGACTACACCCTAGACGGACGTGTTGCCAGTCAGCCGTAGGGCACAGAGAGAGAAACAGAGAAACATCTGCACTCACAATCATACCGCCACCGAGCGGGAATCGATCCCACGCTTGCCCGCACCGAAGTCGGGCGAGTGAATCACTACACCATCAGGCGGCTGTCAGTGTACATAACATCTAATATTGGATACACAGATTCTTCCCGTGCCCGAGTAAGTTTTATACATCCCACATCGCAAAAACCTGCATGGTAGGCTGGCTGAACACTAACTTGTCCCTAGGTACGAGTGTGAGCGTGAATTGTTGTTTGTCTCAGTATTGCCTGTGATTGGCGGGCAACCAATTCAGGGTGTCCCCCTGCCTACTGGCCACAGTTGGCTGAAATTGGCTCCAGCACCCCTGCAACGCTTGCGAGGATAAGCAGTACGGAAAATGAATGGTAAAATATATATTGTATGTAAAAACAAAACAAACCATTGGGTCTACTGCGAAAAGGGGGAAATACAATGCCACTGTTCAGAGATGGAGAAGCTGTCCTTAAGGAGCACAACTGTATAAATGACAGCTGAGATCTTTGTTCGCCGAAAAAAGTGGAAGAGGAATGCTGAATGTGACAAGGAAGCCTGTGGCACAGTACACAGGCCGACTCTCACCAAAGGTTTTGCTGTTATATGGGGAGGGAGACACAGAAGGAGAAAGGACGAAATAATATCTTTACACACCACAGAATCTCAAGAGGCCAGTAAATCCCCCCAATAAAATAATTTTTAAGGATAGATATTAATTTACTTCCTTGAATCCAGTATGGCTGACTGCGCCAACATTAATAACCTTCCCTATCACTCCCCATCCAGCACAAGACCGAAACCCGTATCTCGCCTAATGAAATGGCAGCAATTGTGATGACCTTTAGCCCCCCGCATGCCCACTCACCCCCCAACTGCCACTGCCTCTCTGGCAGCCTCCTCCATGTAGCTCACTGATGTTTTTGTGTCACAGACGATATTAGATAGCATCGTAAACACCAATCCTCGGATAAAGACATTTTACGGCACTTCCTCCCCCACAACACATAATGCCCTTCCATTTGGTAGCCCCCTCATGTGCTGAATTGCTAATCTATCAGAATGTGATAGAGTGAAGCACACCATTGCTGCTGAACCCCATTAATGTTCCGTGTACATGTTTAACTCTTAATGAAAACTAAATGTGCTGTGTCCAATGAAGGACATGCATCACTTGCTGACACATTGCCATTTTTCCTATTTTCTGGGCTTATTTCTGGATGAGGGATGAAAATTAATATGACAGCAAAGTATTGAGTGCAACCAAACTGCCTGACAATGCATCTTTGCGTCAACTGGATGTGTCAAACTATTGAGGAGACGGCTTGGGCCAACAAGACAATTCATTTAAAAGTAAGGCTACACTTAAACAGCCAAATGCAAAAGTCAGCAATAAGTATAGATCCAACAGAGGAGCTCAGTAAACAAATCAGGCATCTGCTTCTACCAGGTGGTGTAGGTAGCAGGGCAAAAATGGCAACAGATACGATAGACCACCTGACATCACCAGTCTCCGACTTCGAAGTTTTCTCCAATTTAAGGTTAATTTATGGTTATACATATTCCCACAACCTGAGCCTGAGTGGGTTTTCTTCGGGTACTCCGGTTTCCTCCCACATTTCCAAAAGACATGCATAGTAGGCTGATTGGACACTCTAAATTGCCCCTAGGTATGAGTGTGAGCGTGAATGGTTGTTTGTCTCTTGGTGCCCTGCGATTGGCTGGACTTCAATTCTGGGTGTTCCTCGCCTATGGCCCGAAGTCAGCTGGGATAGGCTCCAGCACCCCCCGCGACCCTAGTGAGGATAAAGCGGTTCAGAAAATGAGATGAGACATTTTCCCACACAGTTAAAATATTATAATTATATAATTTCTGAATGATATCACTTCTGGTTTTGATGGCAGTGATTTGTTTTAAGTAGAAAAATACAACTAAGAAGTACCAAAGCTCTTCAAGGATGGATATTAGCTCACCGGCATCCAATTAGAACATTTCATTTTGGCTTGATCACTTTCAGATCGGATCAATCTACTGGGAAAACTACTTTCAATCACTTCAAAGTCAAGGGGGCATACACATAAGGCCCACCATTATTCTGTGTGGCTGGAGATAGTAAATAATGACTTTCCTTACACCCGTCAACTAAGCAATATCAAACAAAGTCAGACCAGCTGAGAGACTGACATGTTGAAAACGTGATGAATATGTGACTGTGTGGGCTCACTGCCGGTTTCTCATTTGAGGGTCACATTGGACCTGAATGAGGCCATTTTGTGTTTACCCGTGAGTCCACTCTTGTGTCGGGGGTGAGTCTTGCATTTAACTGCACGCATTTTTAGTTAATGAGGTCAAACATGTAATCTCTTTTGAAAAGGGAATTGTCATTTTATGGGAGGACATTCTGGTCACGCTCTGCTTTATATCAAATCCATAATGAAGGGGTGATATGTAGTAAATTGCCTTAGATTATTGTCATGACACAGAGTACTTCAAAGTCAATGTGCGCACACAAACAGACACACAGTGGGAGTATCAGCCACTTAACAGACTCCTTGCAGGTCAATGCAGAAATCAAATAGACATAGTGCAGCACTGCATCAGTTTCCACTGAATGTGATTGGCTCTGACCGCCATCCAAATCGATCTACATCAAATGCCAGGTTATTAGTAAAGCACAACAAAGAGTGTGAAATCTCACCATAAGATTTAATTCATTAGACATTCTTGTTTTCCTTTTCATCACCCAATTTTAAATAGAAAGGAAACAATTAAATCCGACCAAGGGATGGATGCAGTAATCCTAACTTGATATTTGTCTGCAGCTGCTCTTCCCTCAAGAGACAATTCTACTGACCTAAAATACACAAAACAACCCACACACAATCCCAACAAGGGTGCACCAGCTGCCAGTGTTCTGAGCCATCATGTCCATGGCACATTTTCCCTCTGCACATAGCCCACAACATCTCCTTGGTCCAGCTGACCATGTCAACTCCCCAATGCGGCACTGACTAAACACACAACAACACAAGAGATCATGAAGTGAAAAGAGGCAGTGCAAAATATACTATATATTATGTGATATTATTCAGCAGGTAAAAAAAAATGACCACAAAAAAGGTCTTTTTTGTGGACTTATCAACCAGCCCTCTGTTCAAATCATGTAAATTTGATTAATGTTAATATTCAGGTGACATTTACAGTACTTATAATCAAATAATATAAAGAAAATAAAAAAACTGCAAAATGTAAGTAAATATGGAATTCAACCCACTATCTAGAAAAAATGCAGAAATTTAAACATTTTATAGATTCCTAACATAGACTGAAATATAATATTGGTAATTATAGCACACAAAGGGCAACAAACTAAAATTCTCTGTCACAGATAATATGGAATAGTACCAATCAAAACAGGGTGTTTTAAGCACAAATATTGCATTTTAATTTCTAGCCTGCTTTGATAGCTACTTTCAAGTAAACTACATTGTAGATCTGGTGTCCATCATTCTACTATTGACAACAGAGCATACGCTTGGGGTTCAGGTCAGGGGAATGTTCTGACAAATGAAGTACATTAACACAATCATTATTAGACTAGCTTATTGCAGTGTTGGCAGGTAGGCTTTTCATATGTATCCCTTGGAGAGATGTTTAATGGTATTTTCTATGTAAGCACACCTTGTGCTTAGCAAAGGGCTCATTGCGCAAACAGAGCATGATGTACATCCCAATGTTGAGCAGCAGCTGTAACACATGTTTTATGATACTCTCACAATCTCCTCTCAAATTAATGCAGTTACAGTTACTATCAAGAATAATCAACCATTTCATGTTAGGCTGCCATAAACAACAAAGCTGCCATAAAAGTGCATTTTGTTAGATGAATTGGCTCTCCAGTTGCTTTTAAACTTCAGAATTTATTTACAGAGCAATCACCCGGAATATTGAGCATGAGGGAACAGAAATGTTGCTTATGTTAAGTTAAAAATAGTATAAATAAGCTGCTGACAGTGTAAACAATGCAAGTGATCAAACACAAATAGGATGTTAAAAAAAGCAAGAGATAATAGAGGGCTCAGCTGAGTGATGACAAATATTTATGTTCTCATGTCAGAACCTCAAATAAACATGGTGAAACATGAAACATTTTGTGAGCTGGGAAAAAATTATTTTTTTCCTGCAAAAACACAATACGGAAAGAATTCATATTGATTCGGGTTTCATGACACGACCGAGCTGCTTTCCCAATCAATGGGAGATGAAGAATTAAGTATGCATCGTAAGCTTGAACAGAAAAGGTGAAAGATGCACAAGTTATTACCATTATGGTCACGGGGGAAACAATCAATCAATCATTGACACACGAAGAGATAGTCATTAAATAAGCATGCAGCGGCAAACGAATCACATCACGCTTGCGTCATTCGCGGAGAGGAGACATTAGAATATATATAAAATGGCAGATGAGGAAAAGAGGGAGGAGGTGGCACCCCGGGGTGGTGGAGGAGAGAATGTAAATGATTCTCACACATTATTGCAATTTTCCTCCGTTCAAATGAATAGAAAATTGGCTGCTAAGCATGCCTATCGATGCAGGCCTGTGCATCTGTGCGGATACATTAATTCCAGACACTAATGATACGCTGACTACACTGTAGCACGATGACAGTATTTCCATGACAGATGTGCTCCAGAGGCTCTGGTCACATTATCAACTTTGAGAATTGGCTTCAAAAGCGTCTTGCAAAACTCATCTCGTAGGCGAGGTTTTCAGTGATGAAAATAGGGTTTTGAGCTGTGTCAAACAGTGTGTCCAAAGGAAACAAATTGAGCTGTTAGTTTGGTAAATAAAGTTCACAATACCGACACGACTAATGAGGCCCGCAGCTTTCCAACGGGAGAGCTCACAGCTGCTTATTGAGCTTGTTCAGAATTTTCTTTAAATACATTTGCCTGTCATCTTTTTGAAGTAACATCTCAGCAAGGTGTCCTTTACCCCCACTGACTACTTTACTTGGCGTCGCCTTGAAAGACTCATCTTTCTTGAAACCTGTAAGACCTTTTCAGGTTTGTGTTGATGTGAGAGATCTGACATTTTGAGTTGCCTATTAGGAAGATAGCATGTGCATTTGCCTCAGTAAACGTGCGTGTAAATAACATAACAGCAAATGCACAAATGCGAGAGTTTGATTCTTTCCAACTATTTTATGTGAAAAAAACCCTCTGTTGCAACAACAGTTTTACTCCTAGAATAATTAACATTAGAATTTCATAAACTGAATAAAAACATTCTCATCTCTAAAGGGCCAAGAATTATATCTCAAGTCGCCGACTTCTCCTTGCTACTAATGTTTTCTCAATGTGCCATTTGCTTGTCATTTGACCAAATTAAAGTTACCAGGTGTTGCTTCAGTCAAGTCATTACCTCCACCATGCGTTATTATTTATTGAAGACTGACCTTTATGGAAAGAAAAGCAAGCATCTTGCTAATGGAATACCTAGATCTACAAGCTAGAGTAACAGAAGAGCAAGTGGACAACCAAAACCTCATTATAATCAGTGCCTTTAAACCAAGTTTTATTCAGTAGTAGTGACTCAAAATAAAATCCTGCTATAAATATTCAATTTATCATGCAGTCAACCAAATCCTTATACTTACGTGCTATTCAAATAAATCCATCGAGATTAATTAGTGATGTCAGAGACATACATATACATGTGCACTCATACCTACGAACAATTTGAGTGGTCAATGGGCCTACCACGCAAGTTTTTGGAATGTCGGAGGAAACCAGAGCTACAACTAAATTTTTGGCCACCTACTTTTTGAAAGAAGGTAGCCAGAGCACCTGAGGAAAACCCCCGCAAACATGGGTAGAACATGCCAACTCTACACAGTAAGGTCAGAACACACCGGGGATCGAACCCTTGATCTCCAACCTGTGAGCCAGACATGCTAACCCCACCGTTCTTCCGTCACTATTGAACAAAACATAAATAATAGTACCCTCACAGACAGACTCATCTACTTAGCTGCACGAAACAACATAAGGTGAGCATTTGAATAAAAAATAAACAAAATAAAAAAAATCACACGTTGAAAATCTTGCATTGACACACATTAAGATTCTTCTTCATTGCACTAAACTTTCTTAATCTAAAGGTCCATTAAGTTCTCTGGATCAAACCATATCTTAGAGGACATTTCATTCAACACCTAGTATGCAAGTCTTATTTTATACTTCTGTCTTCCCATGTTAAGGAAACAGAATATAAACATACACACCCGGTTGGAGTAGATTTTTGCCAAGGCCATGGACGTCAAGGTGCACATCTAAAAAATCTTTAGATGTTATGACATAACAGACAGTGACAATGTCAGGTCAGCAAAGGTGAAGCTCCTACGTCTAAACGTAACAAGAGCACAAAGAATTCCATAAGTTGTCTATTTTCTCTGATTTGTTGACTATGTTCAACTTCAGCAATGCCTTTCATGCTCAAGGTGTTTTTTGTGTTCTTGTATAAAAACTACATTTATAAAAAAAGTTTCATGTAATCTAATCTAAAATATAAACTGTATTTACATTTTCTTTTAAAAAGCATACATATACATATATATATGCAAAAGCCTAAAGGAGTCACCTTTCGGGGTTGATGTTTTTCAGCCTCAGATTTTAACACTTTTTGACGTAAGCAGGCAAAATCCTCAAGAAAAAAAACTCAGGCTGTTGGGAGGGGTAGAGTTGTAGTGTTTGCCACCCGAGTCACGCACCACCCTTTGGATTTGAAGACTCCTTGTGCTCAGTCGGAAATGAGGTTAAACTAGAAGTCAGTTGATTACAGAAGAAAGAGACAGGCGGGGGGGAAAGGAGCCATTCTTAAATCGTTGACATTGTAGAAAATAATGGAAGGGAAGGGGGGTAAAGCCAAAAAACTATTAAGATTACTAAATCAATCCTTTAATTACCGGATATGCCTACGGCTGAAAGGAGAAGTTTTGCATAGAGTATATCACAAGTGTGGAACAATTTCCTTTGTAGCAAATGATGTATACTGCCAGAAACTTCAGCAGCCATAAACTTCAAATGAGTGGGTTCCTATTTAGCTTGTAAGTTATAGTGTTTAGAATGCTGGAGAAAAAAAACCCTACGAATTGAAAATAAGACAATACGTTTCAAATCAAAGTGTCAGCTAAAACAATGTTCTGTCAACAAGACAAAGGTAAAATGATTTTAGTGACGCTCAAAAATAAAGTTTACATTGTCAGTTAATAAGATCTTAAAAGAATGAAACCCATTAATGTACATAACTTTCGATTATTTAGTCTTGGATTGATTCAACCAAATGCTAACAATCACAAGAAGAGAGTGTAGCACACAAAGGCGGTCAATGCCTGAAGCTACAAAATGCTTCTGTCAGCTCAAAATGCTTTTGACACAAACTGATGTAAACATGGGGACCCCAGTGACACTTTATGAGTAGCATGTCCCACCGACTACCTGCTCCAGCACATCTCATCAGTTACACTCCACTCAATAAATATCCGGGTCGTACGAAATAGAGGGATTAGTCACAATCAGAGAGATGGATGGTGGGGTCTTCCTCAACATCAGAGTGTGCATCGGAACACAAGATGAAAACACGATCTATAACAGGTGTCACCTAGTTAAATAATGGCAGCATTTCTGTTCCAAAATAACAACTCATCAGCAAACAGCCACACAGAACATTGCAATAATAAGATTGATGACTGTTGTCATCTTTAAACAATCTTACCGTGACAAACTTGACAGCTGAGATCAAATTTGTATGCAGAAGAATATCATGTAGATTAAAGTCAAAATATTTACCGAAATTTTGAAATTTCAATCTGCAAAAGTATTGTTCTTATACGTGTTTAAAGAGTAATTCATAGCCAGCGTTACCCAATTAGTTCTCCTCCAGATCCAGAAAAACAATATGACTTGATGAGTCAAAGAGTTTAGGATTGCATTATTACTTAAGGGTGCACCAATTAATCGAGGACACTTAAAAAAGATTCTGAAGAATCGGTCGCTACTTAAAAATATATCGATCTTGTCTGACAATCAAGTATAGCATGAGTTAGCATATGAACATTTGGTCATTGGAAATTTGTGGTTATTAATATGTGCATATGTAAATGGTGGGCGGTCCGGTGTATGAGTGGTTTTGAACCAAGTAGTGTATCCATTAGCTCAATACAGATATCATGAAATCATAAAAACAGGAAAATATATATTTATATAATTTGTTCAGATAAAATCCTGTTAATATTCATGATTACAGGACTAGTTCATAAGTCAAACATTAATATGGAGATAATGCACCTAAATAACATGCTGATGTCAAATGTTAATGTTGAACCCAGGTGAAGGGATTAGAACACAAACCATCTTAGTTCGCAAGCCAACAAGACCACATTAACATAAAGCAGCAAAGGAATATGGGAATGGCATTAGTTTTGATGATCAACAGTCAAAAAGTTCAAACAGATTATGTCAGTAATCAATGTCATTCTTTTGTAGGCCCCTGTGATGTTAATATTTTCCAGGCTATAAAGAGAGCAAAACTCAAGAAACTAGAATACTGCATATGGATTTAATAAAACATGACAATCTACCCAGAAGACAGCAGAGTCGGTAGCTCCTGTAAGGTACTGCCCTAGCAATAATTTGCAGTGAAAATGCATCTGCTTATATGAATTCATAGTCAACGTCTCCCTACATATTCCATAAAGTCCTTACACCGCATGCCAACTATAATCCAAACATGAAGGGAATATAATGAGACGCCACAAGAACAAGAGATGCAGATGTGCTATGGCGGCAATATCAAAGTCAAAGCCATTAAGCACAATGTGAGTGCAAGTCCACATGAGAGAAAGAAATGGATTAAGCGGCTTTGGACCTATAAGAGAACTATAACAAAGAATTATGGAGCTATAGGTACCTGCCAAGCAATTAAAGCCAAGGCTGCTTATCAGATATGACTTTTCCGCTAAAGAAAACAAAGTGCAACAGAAATCAAACAAGGTTTACGGTTTAGATTTTTGTTGTTGTTTGCTTATTAGCCACCTCGGTGCCGGAACAAAATGAGAATAAAAAAACAACAACAAAGACTACAATATATGATAAGCATATACGTAAAAATCTGTTCAAACACATCAGTAAGGTAAAAAAAGGACGACGTTGAATACAAAAGAAAATCTGAGCTTCAAGTGCAACTGTTTTTGCTCTTAGACACACTAATTTGACTTTTGCGGGAACATCACTAGTTTGATGTATAAAAAAGAGACGAGAATGATAGAAGATGGTGCATTTGTGCACAGCGCTTGTTCTGCTTTAACCCGGCAGATCAGATACAATGTTAGAGGCTTTAAATTGCTTTAGGTACTGTGTTGATGCCTACATAATACAACACCTCGAACCTTCTATTTCTACACATCATTGAACTTCAACAATATTTTGGTGCAACCTACTGAAAGACTTGCAAGAAATTGAATATACAAATATCTGATAAGAATTACAAGGTATTGTGGTTTTAGCAAGGCATTGCATAATATCTCCGTGTGTGTCATTAGGCGAACAGACCCAGGTGTATCCTGCCACTCATTCAAGCCCAAATCAGATAAACCAAAGCTCACATGTGACCTTGAATGAGATAAGTGCTAGAAAATGGAAAGTTATTTCCTACATAATGCGTTCAGCCTTGGCTGTTCAATTGTAATTACGTTTAGAAGATTTCCAACTGTTAAAAAGTGCAGATTTAAAATTTAAATTGTCTGACCATGATTTGGTCATTTATATGTAGGGTTCCTAATAGATTAATAATTAGATGAGTGAGAAAACATGCATGTGCTTCAATTACTGAAAAGGGAAGACTAAATTAAAAACCCTAATGAAAAGCCATTCAGTTGAATGTTGCTCCATTGTGCCCAATACGTATGCAATATTGTATATGCCAATGTACCCATCAAAAATTATAATACTAGACTCTTCTAATGGAACCAACAATTTGTTGACTTTAATGTTGAAATACGTCCAAACGTATAAAGAAATAGCATCAGGATTCTGAATTCTCTAAACAAAAGCAATAGATAATCTTGGGTCCCTTCCTCTTTTGTGCCTTCCCAAACACATTTAAAGATGTGATGGCCCTATTCCATAACACGCGGGTAGAAATGGATTCCAAAGCACACTCAGTAATGTGCTTGAATAACCACAAAGCATCAGGTGACAAGAAATACGTTGAGGGAGGCAATAGAAGCTAGCCTGGGGTCCAACAGAGAGATTGCATGAGCAATGTCAAACCTGTAGTTGGTAAAAGCGAGTGGTATTAACTTTCTTTCACAAGTGCAAACGTAATTCAGTTTGAGGTAAAGAAAACAGTGGTGACACAGAAAATCAGGCATGTTGGAAAGAAATCTACGCAGAAAACAGAAGGTTTCCTCTACGAGTATTTGTAGTGGAGCCTATATTTTAATTTATTTTTATTCTTTTAACTTTGAAGCACAAGTGAGACAGCTTAACAATGTTGTGAATTTGATTTTCAAAACCCAAATCAAAATTCTAGGAATGATATCTCAGTTATTACAAAAATAGATATTGAATGTCTCCTATTGATATTTTAAAGAAGACACGGTACGCATCACTCCCGCAATTTTAAACAATTTTTATTTTCCTAATGCAAATTAGTTACAGTTTACCACGCTCGTATTGCTAGTCTTCCCTTGATAACTGAGGGGTGGAGTTAAGGAATTTGTTAGGGGCGGAGAAAATGTGTGCAGGGCCGCAGCATGTATTAAATTAGATTTACATTTAAATTTTAAGTGTATTTTCAGAAACTAAAGTAGATGTATGATTAAAAAAAGACATTCTATGAAATGTGTCCTTTTTTGAACAAAGCCCGCCAAATGTCAATGGTTTACTGAGTTCACACTCATTGGCATTACCTGAACCTAATGACACTGTGCATCAATATTTGCAGTTTCAATTATTGTTTCATCATTCAATTTTCCTGTTAGTCCAGATGTAGCAAGACCACTCGTAGATATAATAATTTTCCTGAGGCATCCAAACTGGTCGTGAAAACAGTCAGTTTGATGTCTAGAAAATCCTCCAGATACTAACGCTTGCTAGCAAACCACACTTTCGCCTTTACATGGGCTTTGTCACCTCGTTTACGATCAACGTTAAATTCTCTTCCAGTCACCCAACGTATGGATCTACTGATGTGCAGTGGCTTGGCCGCAGACCCAACAAGGATACAGGCCAGCTGTTGTGCCTCATCTGTCTTGTGGGCATACACTCTGATGGTCCTAAAGAGAGAGGCTGCAAATGTAAGAGTAACTGCATTTCTACACTCATCCTGCACACAATCCCATCAGTTTCTTGTCCAAATTGATCAATCCTGAGCCAAGTGAAAATGCAGAAATACTTGACTAATTACACCAGTCAGAAATGTGAATTACTGGTTGCATGAAAAACATTTGAACTCATTTGAAAACAAAAATATCATATATATTCATTTTCCGAACTGCTTTATCTCACTAGGGCCGGGCCGCATTGGGTGCTGGAGCCTATCGCAGCTGACAGGCAGGCAGCGGACATCCTGTCAATAGCAGGGCACAAGGAGTTGGACAATCATTCACGCTCACACTCATACTTAGGGGCAATCTAGAGTGTTCAACCAGTCTACCCAGTGCGTTTTTGGAATCTGGGAGGAAACCGGAGTGCCCAAGGAAAACCCAGGCAAGTCCAGGGGGAACATGCAAACTCCACAGTGTGAGGACCGACCAGGGATTGAACCCACGACCACAGAACTGTGAGGCCGACACGCCAACCACTCTTCCCCCGGTTAGGCAATGCAGTTAATCTTTTTTTCCCTCTCTTTTTAGCAAAGATTCTGGGATAAATAGAGCAGGCAGCATCAGGGACACAGAGACTTTTCTCACTCTGTTGAAAGAGATGAGGGAGACACCCTTTTCAAAGTTTGAGCCCATGAACCCCACAAAGGTCTGTTCCTGCCCTGCTGGCATGAATAATCACCCGCAGCTTTTGTGTAATGTGCTTTGGATGATATATTGAACCACATTTATTACTGCTCCACTTTCACCTGGCTGGGAGCAGCAAGCCTTCCATTAATAAAGAAGGGGCTGCAACAGGACAGCCGAAGACTGTGATTAGATCTTCTGTAAGAGACGGAATGGCCTAATTGCTAAAAGAGGAGTCATGGACAGCTCACATTTGACAAAAATGGATTGGAATGGCTCAGGTGGTAGAAGAGGTCAGCCATTTGGGAGATTGTCGGGTCAATCCCTAAAACGTGCAGAAATAGAAAGTGAGTGAACCATAATGCACTTCTATAGTCAAAGTGAATCTTCTCTGAACATACAGTGAGGGCCATTTCACATTGCTTTGAGCCCCCTTTCAATTCCAGTGTTGCACCGAGTAGAGGGAGACAGAGAATGGAGTGTTATATAAATCAGTTTTTCGGTAGTGCCCAGTAACTTGGTGTATACTGTCAATATTTGCAACAATATATTGAAGGATCGCTCAATTGTCATTCCCATCCCTAATGAACATTGTCTGCTATAAATAGCTCAACAATGTGAAACCAAGCAGATGGGATTTAAACTACATAGTTTAATGAAAACCCGGGATGTCACATGAAAATAAACCAAATTCCAGCATTACAGAACATAATAAATGAAATACAGCATGCCATTCTATACAGCAAATCCAAATCATTTATCGTCAAAAACACATCTGTCTCTTAACAAGTTCACCAGTTTAGGCAAATGCTAATCCTTGTCCAAATGCATCCTGAATTTCACAGCTCCTGTCAACTCAGCGACGAGGGAATATAACAAACTATAAAGACACATCAAACATTCACCAGCAGACACATGCAGGACATGGTAAAGATTAGTCTTGAGGGAGTCATATTTGAATAAATATGGGCATAGCTGATAACACTTAACAGCTATATTTGCTATGGCACAGTACTTTACACAGTGCCTTGTGGAGTTGCACAAAAGTTCCATTTTGTTGTTTTAATCTCTACAATAGTTATTTTGACACAGTACAACAAATATTAGGCCAGAGACAATGATACAAGCCTTAGCACATAGGCCACAAAAAACTTTGCCAAATATATTTAAAGGGTAAGATTTTGCTATGCGATCTTTTTGGATGATTTATTCCTTGTGGCTAAACTACTGTGAAGTTAGCTGCCACCCCAACTAGCGACCAAGACAAACAAGTGACAGAAGGGATTGATGAATAATTGCTAACAGAATGGATCGATGGATAATTATTGTTGCTATCCTCCAAGTTATTTTTTATTTATTCTTTATAGCATGATGGTCAGTACTATTTTGGTTTGGAATTCGGGAATCAATGTAATTCGAAGGAGTTCTACATCAGCTTTTCACCGCACACTCACCGCAGTCTTGTCTGTAAATTGTTGGTTCTCCTCCCAGCCCTCATTCATTTCCCATCTCTAGAATGTGCAAGCATTGCAAATGCATGGCTGCATTCGATGAAGGTCAACAAGAGTCAGTGGCTGCATGTGCACGCATTGGCTGAGTACTACTACACTACTCGTATTTTTTTTCAACACTGCAGTACTTTGAACTTTTGTTAGAATAAAAGTCACATTTTGGTTGATTATACCTGTTTAATCAATGTCTGCACTAGTTCTGGTAGGTGAGTTATTTTAATCCTCTTCAATGTCCTGAACATTTTAATTTAATCTCATGTAATATCATTTGGCTCACATTTGGGAAAATAGGAACTTAAACACCTCCTGATTGAAATCATTGCCAGTGGGGGAACTAATGCAACTGAACCCAAGCAGCTACTTTTGAGAAGGTGAGGGAATCATTGATTTTCAGCAGGAAATCATCCCAGCAAATGAGAGTGGAGAAGGCAAATGGTCTTGTTCAGCAGGAGATTTGGTTAACACAATTTTCTTTGATAGACATACCACAGCTTCCATCTACTTCCAGGGTTGTATTGACAAAATAAAAAATAAACCCTTATAGTTCTTTTCATCAATTCACCCATCCATGAAGCTATCTCGAAACTAAAATTTACAACATTCAATGTTGTTTTACTTTTCAAAGACAAAAGACTAAAGATCTTGGCAGTGTTGCAACCCTTAAATCCACATTTTGAAGGTTTCAACTTTCTTCTTTCTTAAACCAAACACAAACGAAACCAAGCCAAAGCACTGAATGAGTTAAAATATGTTGTTTATGAAAAAGAATAAATCTATATTTATATACCATTGTAATTCTAAATGCACTACATTCAGTTTATTCATAAGCTACCAATCAGTTTTACGCATTCCTGTCTACATTTTTCTGTTGTTATCTTAAAAGAGCAAAACTGTGCAATGCCCAAACTATTTTCTATTGCAGCTTAATTCATCAAAACCATCAGGAGGAATATCTCTCCAAACACCACTGCATTTCAAAATGCCTTAAAAGACAAGTAACAGCTATTAGGCCTTCTACGTCTTCCACTCATGACGTATGGAAATTGACTGATTTGGCTGGCCATAGGCTACTACATGAGAGACATCTGAGATGAAGTTGTACCAAAAATTAAGCCAGTAGAATATGGGCTTTGACTGTTCAAAGGCTTAACGGGAGAAAGAAGAAAACTGCCGTCTTGAGGTATGCTCGATTTTCATGCGGAGGAGCTGCCTGCAACACTCGGCTATAGTTTATCCCCTGCCTGGCATGAACAATAAAAAGGCTGGCACTGTGTTATGGGGTGTGATGTGTGGGTGTGTGTACACACAGAGTGTGCAAGTGAATCCCTTGAGCAGCTTAAGTAAAAGGCAGTAGAAGCAGTGTGCCACTATCTCTGGGAATTCATTGCTCTTTCACTGTCAAGCTGGAAGAGAAGGGCAAGGATGTATTCAAAGGATCTCCACAGGCCTTAATAGTATTTATTACACATCACCTGCTGCAACTAGAAGTGGTTACATATAATTGTGGCCATAGGTCTTGTGCTCTAAAGACAACCAATCAACATGGACTCCTCCGTTGCTATGGTGTCTGCGAGAGAACATTATTTAACATGGACCCTGTATGTTAAGGATCATTAGGTTCAAGGGTTGTTAAAGCACTTGTCACACTTTAAATGCATTCATCTGAACAATGCCAGCTGTGATCAATAGATAAGTAATCACCAGCATTGTGAGCAACGTGGTGTATTAGTCACCCACGATGCTCTGGAACAGCTCTAGCAAGCCATCGAGTGAAGTGTACCGCTCCAGCCAAGAGCTATCACTCGGACCTGGTCATGTGGAATTTTGGCCATCTTCTCAATGAAGGGAATAATACAGGCAACTGGTCCTCAACACGCTTAGCTATATATCTTTCACCATCATCATAGAAGGTCCAGTACTAGCTGACAAGTAGCTTCTCCACTATTATAATGAAATGAAAAAAAGTGAGAACATTGAGTGAGAAAGGTGACCAGCAGCAATCCTATTGAGAGGCTTCATGAGATGTTTAATTGACTCGACAAGTACTTGACATTTCCTCTTTCGAAATTGTCAGTGTGAACTGTTATGAAAAAAAGGTGTTACCAGTGAGGTACCCTATAATGTCAATAGACGACCTTCAGTTTTACATTATTCAAGTTTTTTTTAAATGGGGAAAAAAAATCTCTGAAATACTAATGATCGTTAAGATGTGGTATTGGTCAAAATCTGTGGAATAAAAATTCGGCAGGCTTTAAGCTGACAACATTCATTTTGGCTGCTTCTTTTCCTACTATACTAGCACAGCAGTGTACATAAAACGAGTCACGTGATGCCCTCAACTATTAAAAAGATGGTAGCTCACATAATTTAAAATCATGTTAGCAGACTCAGCTTCAAAATGGAATATTTGCAGTGGACTCTAATCAATAGGCACACAAGCTGTAGTGCGTCTTTCCTCCATTTACTAACAACGGTTCATCCTTGAATTTGTCACTGCATAGGAAATACTGCACCACTTGCATCCACTTCAAATAATACGGTTATATAGTAGGTATATCAATTAATATATGGTTTTATTTTCCTGATTCCAAATCAAAACTGCAAGTTTTTTTTTAAATTAAAAAATAGCCATGTTAAGTGTTTTCACATAAAAAACAGCAACTCATAATCAAAGTAAGGCAAAATAAACTATTATTAAAATAACTATGTAGGTCAGTTAATGACTAATGCTTCATTTGCATTTAATTTGCAGAAATTTCCATTGTTGTGATCCACAGTTCAGCAACAGCATTTTTAGCATGAAAGTTAGGGTAAACAGCATGCACCCTATCTCGCTTAAAACAATGATCATCTAGTGTCAAGAGGAAAATACATTGGTTGATTGAGATCACAGGATGAACTCTCCTGCTCTATTTTGACTACAAAACACAACAATGAATCATTAAAAAAACAACATTATTATTTATAAGCAAGACGTTTACCCAAGTACAAAGTATTGAACCACAAAATTCATGTCACATAATTATTTTACTTTTCAAGCGCAGCGTTTTAAGTCCTGTAGCCGTGTATGAAGCAGATGAAAGAAAGTTAGTTTGGTAAGAAAATAAATAAATGATGGATATACTCACACACCGCACACACATACACACCCCAAAAACGAATGGGGGCAGGCTTGAAGCTTGGTGGTGTTTTCTAATGTTAAAAGAAAAACCTGAAATGAATTACCAATGTAAACAGGGACAGGGATACAAAGAAGCGTTTCAGAGGGGACAGAAAACAGTTGGCTAATGTCCTTCTCTGCAGGAGAATGCAAACAATCTGCATACTAACCTCCCCTAAAGACACTATTAGTGCAGACTAAACCACTCATACCTGCATCCATGATTATGTGTGGTGTTTACAAGTCGTGTGATACATTTACATAATAACCCTTTGCATGGGGCTCATTTAATTCATTGGCTGCCATCATGGGTACTAGATGTTCAATTGTTTGATTGTTATTGGGATACTATAATCAGAGGGTATTTTGGTTTTTAGCTCATTTGAATTCAATTCATTTATTAACATTTTCTTGATATATAATACAAAATTATATAATATAAAAAACAATAATGATTAAAATGAAAAATAATTGTAATAATAATCATCAATACCTGGTGTCTACTTATGTAGACCTCACATATGGGTTATTTTGGGAACTCAAAATTTTTAACGAGATAATCAACACCTTGATCACGTGAATCTCAGGCGGGAAAATTCTTGTTTAATACATTGAAAAGACAATGTAATTTTCCTGATTTGTATTAGTACAAAAACATAAATTTAAGTCAACATTTCTTTGTAAAAGCTGGAACTCATTGTCAGATATTTTTTTTAAATGCCAGTACTATTTTAACCAATCAAATGAGAGTATCTCAGATTGTCCCGCATAGTAGTTAGTCATGCTTTGGGTACCCACTGTGCTATGCGCCATCAATGGGTTATACACGTTTGAATGGGGCATCCTTAAATACTTTGTGCAATCATCTTTCACATTTATGTTAGGTGTTGTCTATTGCTTTTATGTTTACAAAATTAACTTAATGAGAGAACTTAAAGAATCTGAGTTTAGCCTACTTAAAATCCTAAATTGGCATAACTTATGAGTTTTGTTTTTCTGGTGTGGTTAGCATAAACCTTTGGTAAGCTTTGATTCGATTTATCGTGTGTAATGATTTTTCAATTCACCACACATTACATTATAATATTTGTGTTCAAATGTGTATTCAAAACATACTCAAAAGGTTTGCTCAAGCTGCATAACAGAATTTCATTCTTCTGGTGACAGCAGGTATTGATTCTTTGGTCTATGGCTCTTTTAATGCTGGCAACACAAGACAAAGACTGAAAGCTTTTGTCAGAATAAGAGTGCCGCATTCAGTTACGTCTTGGTTCAATACTGTAGAAGAAGGAATTTTGGTGCAGACATGGAACATTGTTCCTGTTGTCTAATGGGCAAAACATCTAATAGACTTTTTGTGAATGAGGATGCGCGAATGTGAGGTCCATAATTAACCCAAAATAGAAGGCTCAAGGCTCTTTGGCCTGAAAATCAATAGTCTATTCCAGGGGTGGCCAAGTTTGTTCCTCGAGATCCCCTATCCAGTCTGTTTTTCATATCTCCCTCCTCTAGCACACCTGAATCAAATGATCAACTCATCAGCAAGCTGTACAGGAGCTTCATACTGAATCGATTATTCGATTCAGGTGAGTTGGTGGAGGGAGACATGGAAAACAGACTGGGTAGGGGCTCTCGAGGACCGGACTTGGCCACCCCTGATCTATTCTACAAAAATTGCCATACTCCACACCCCCCAGTGACCTCAGTGTCCCAAATTCTGAGCAGATAAAACCTATACCTTAGCTTATCTCTGCTTAAGTTGCAGATATTTGATTACTTGGTGTTTAACAGCTCATTAATGGGGACTTATGGGGCATCTGCAATGAACAGATATTGCTTGAAACATGATCAAGTTTCTGGCATGGCTAAATGGTATTTTTAGATTGCTGCTTTCACCTTTGTGGTTGGTTTAATCAGTGCATAGTGGACAGGGCTTTTGTAATGGAGAACAAATTCGACCTTTGACATTATTTACTGAAGAATGCATGTGGTGTGTGAAAATTACATTGCAGATCTTCCTTATCATGAAGCTTAATGGATGACAGAAGAATAAAAAAATATATGACTGGGTGGAAAATTATCGCAGTGGGGAGATGAAATGAACAACAGGCAGGAGGAATAGGGAGTGGTAGATGTTTCTGTATCGGGTGGGAGTGTGATTTACCGAGAGTTTTACAAAGAGCAATTCAAACTCAGGTCACCTTCGCCAGTGAGAGCAGCTGTGGCCTGCCCCTGGGAGAGGGGTCAGAGTGGAAAGCTCTGTACGTTCTTTACCAAAGCACAGATTCTCGCTTGCTGCGTTCACCCTGCATTGGTCGGCAATAACAAAGCCAATTAAGAAGCCCAAGAGAGTTGCAAGCACTATCTCATCGTAGCCTTTTGCTGACTTGGCAACCAGTGGAAAACCTCTCGAGAATAGCATTCAACATCGAGAAAAATTCAAGCAATTATTAGTGAACACCTACAATCTGTGGCTCCATTTCGCCAACCAGAGTTGTGACTCACAAAGGAATATTAAAATGTATTGTTCACACATGCTAGCCTGGTGTACAGAAATGGATGCAAGAGACCCATTACCATAGATTTTAAGAATGGCAGTAATCTCAGCAAAGTGCACTTAACTGAAATAAGTCAAATGTTGAAGCCGTACTCCTTTAAAATTGGATAACGTTTATTTTTGTTTACTATACGCAAAAAAGACAAGGACCGATGCAGTGGGACAGAGAGTGGAGTATTCGTAAAAGTTTCAGTGCTAAGAAATAACCTGCAATTTGAATGGCAATGAATATTGACTCTGTATTGGAAAAAAGGGAAGACGTCCAATCTATCCGGCTCCTTTCCTACTACACTAAGTGTTTTTTTAATTTTTTTAACATCATCACCCTCTGCATTCTAAAGCGGAAAATTACCTGCAGCATTGAGACTTTGCGCGGCACGGTAATGTTCCAGACTTTTGACTAGGTTGCGAGCTAGTAAAGATCCGGCTAATATCCAAATTAACTGAACCGGGATATTATGTTTGCACAGGAACACATACCAGGCCAATTAATACCAAAATATTTCAGGACTTCTGAGCATTTTGGAAAGGGACTTTATATATGTAAACTTTTGCTACAGTCTGTAAACTGTCTGTAACAGAAACAAGCAAAATGTTGAGAGCATATCAACAGTGTCTATTCTCAGCCAAGTAATGCATTCCATTTTATCTCAGTTGCTTCAAGACATTTGCGATTGGCTGGCAACCAGCTCAGCTTGCACATCGCTTCTTGCCTATAGTCAGCCAGGATATGCTGTAGCAGCCCCTCAAAACTCGTGAGAATAAGCAGTTCAGATAATTGATGGATTGGCTTCAACAGATGTTTTAAACATTCACATTAAAACTGTTGAACAATAACTTGATTAACATAATTGCTTGGTAAAGCCCTCAATACCAGAGTGATAGAAGAGACCTACATTTTAGATGCAGGGTTTCAGAGGAGCCGATATTTGGTTTACCCCGGGCAATGACAACCCACGTTATCTACTGTAGAAAAATACATTACAGCCAGCTAAAATCTGTTGGACATTTTGTAAGGTGTAATGATGCAATTTTTTGGTCTGAGTTTATGTTAAGAAGAACTGATTGCTAACAGTACAACATGTATTAGAAGCTATATTTAAGAAGGTAGTTGCACTCAGGTCAGGTTTGTGCCCCTCTCCAAAGCATCATCTGAGAGATTTGAAGCCACCAACCACCTAGAATCGATTGTTCTAAAAGCTGTAATTTGATTGTTTATAGAGCTGATTTGACAAAGCTCTTATCAAGCCAATTTAAGAACCAATCAATATGGCATTACTGTAACTTTTTCCAAGGACACAAAATGCATCTGCATGGAAGAACACACACACAGAGATGAAACAAAGCATGTACGGGCAAATGTAACCAAGCGAAACCCACAACGGCATTTCTTGGTTTTATTTATTTTTTCACATGAACTCAGCTCTGAACATTAACGTGTTTATGTGTGATTGTCTTTTCCGGGATGGTGTAATGGTCCATGAACAGTGTGGTTGATATTGAGAGGATCATTTCTCAGTGAGAACATGATGTACACAGGACAGCACTTTCACCCCTCTATCTATATTTCAGCATCATTCCAAACTTCATTACCAGCGGCCAAAGGCACTTATCTTCCCGTGAGCTCTCTTTGTAGACCAAAACTGAGTATTTCATTACTGAAATGCGTACCAAAATGGGGGTGAAACACAGCACGGCCAACAGTGAACTTAGAACGGAGTAATGTGTGGCACCATCAAAAAGGTTCAGTGCTGCTAATAATAACGTAGAAATTAAGCAAAAGGAACGAGCCGGAGCCTCATGCTTATCTTACCGGTGATGCTCAATTAAACCTTTCTCTGATGAGCCATGCACACAATTAGCAAGCCAGAAATCTCTTATTACACTGAGTACAACACATCATTCCTATGCAACACCCATCTGCGGCAGTAAGTTTCCAGATGTTGGCTCCTGTCATTGAATATTAACAAAATTAGGTTGTGTGGTTGTAATGGCACACAAGTTGATAAGAAGCCTTGCCATGTCGACAACAGGAAGCTGTTTATGAAAAGAAAGCCTCTATGATTTGACATTTAGTAATGTTGTTTCAGATACGATTTGTCAATATGATGCTGATAACCCACCAAGGAGTTGACACGCACTAATGCAATGGAAATGATATTGTCTTTTGAGTGACAGCCAACTTGCCTGCACTATCGATTTGGCTCACACACCAGGATGCAACTGTGTTTAAATGGATACGAATCCAGGTGACATGAAGTATGGATGCAAGCACACTTTAAAAAACAGCGATGAATAATTTGGCTGATTCTAAAGTGAAATAAAAGTATACTGTTTACAGCACAAACTATGCATAAACATGTAGCATTTCACATAACATAAAAATGTTAAAAACAGGAAAACACTGCCTAGATCTGTGTTATTTGTCTATGTCCCATCGTTTCTATGCTGCTTTCTAGTCTTGTGTCCTGTATGTTTTTTCTCTCTTCCTCCCTACTACTGCCTTATTGATTTTATCTTGCGTTTTTAACATCAAACTGCACAAGGGACTAAAGATGTAAATTAGCCTTTCGCTATAATCTTACATATTTACATGTATATGTTCATTTATATGTACAGTACCTTTCTAAAGAAATCAAAACTCAATAGTTAGCAAGCGGAAAGATGTGCAGCTCACCCAAACATTCCAGTCTTTAGGTTTAATAGGCACATGATGCAATTCATGAGAGCATTTGATATATTTTCAGCAGGTAATATATCAACTTTGACAGGGTTTCATTGCACAAAAGCTATAGTTCAATGTGGTGCATTTACGGACACAGCGAGTGGCCCATTACGCATGTCATTAAGACTTTCACTCTAATTGCAGCAAAACCTGCCGGGCCCTCAGAACATCCCCTGGTTAGCACCATGGCAGGTGGCACTAAGCCTCAACCATATGGCGACTGTAACAAATAAAAAATGATTGAACGATCACCTTGGATGTATGGTGCGACAAAGATCAATTTTCGATCTTTAATACCTGTACCATAAACAAGATGAGGGTGTTTATGAGAGCTTGAGAATCAGAAGCATACTAATGATAATGACCACCTCACAAGAAAAAAAACAAGTTTGCACCTACATTAGGTGTTTTATTGATTTAGATAACAGAGTTAGAACAGGTTATCAATTCATAATCTGTAACTTTGGTTTTATGCACTAATGTATGTTTTGGGGGCTTAATGGCTAAGGCAACAATAGTTTTTAAAAGTTATTAATTGGAATCATATATTTTTTTGTTCTATGTACGACTATGTTCAGGTTTGCTTGATTTATGGTATAAAGCTTGTGGTAGAGAAAGGGCTAGGTTTTTTTTTGCTACTGCGGCTTCCTTAAATGTCTAGCTAACTTTAATTGTGGAGGAACTGCAGGTTTGTTTACACAGATGCTGCAGCTAGATCCTCATCCTTGGGAGAGTAAACACACTTCAAGTCCTTAGAGATATCTCACATCTATTTTTTTATGACAACAAAGGCCAAAACACATGAACTGCCTTGCCTGCTTTATTTTTTTTGTTTGAGTGTGAAAAGTATTTGCATACAATGTAAGCATATTGGAGTAGAAGCACTTGCCTTAAAAATAAAGTCAATTCTCTTTTCATTTTATAGAGACATACTACATGTATCATTATTTGTAGATCGAGAACAGGTAATTGGAATAAGGGTTGTATTTTGAAACATATGGACATCAAAATTAAGGTAACTTTGGCAGTTAGAATTTATCTCATGAGAACTCAATTCAAACCTTCACGGATAAATAAATTGTATTTATTTTTTCCTTTACAGTTAAAATCTTTTTTATGATTCGGTTATTTTAATTTACATTATTTCCCAAGTTTTGAAATTGAACCAAATCATAGATTGACCACAATCTTCAAATCCACTTAGTACAGCCTTTGAAGACCCACCTAAGAGTTCAATTTCTGCATGAAACAATGCTGTAGGGAGTGGTCAACTGGTCTTGCATCATATACTTGGAAATAACTAGTATTGATTAACCAAAATATTCAGCAAATATCATTAGCTTGTTTAAACATTACTAAAATTACATGATTTAAGTATAATTTGTCTAGGTGTACAGGCTTTTACACAAATCCCACAGGGCTATGATACATTTTGACGTCTACTGAAAGACACGTCTGAAGCAAACCGAGACCAGATGGACATTAGCATAACCTGTCAGCACATTGCCTCAAAGACCTTGCATTGGGGACAGACCACAATGCTGTCCCTTGTTGTGAGTGGACAAGAATCAAAATAGTCTGGGAATTCTAAATTCAGATTGTAGAGCTGTGTACCTGGACGTTGACCGGGATAATTTGTTGACACACAGTCAGTGATGGCAAACTTAAAATGCAAGTAAAAGTTTGCAGTTTCACCCATTTTAAACTACGTTTTCTCCCTACGAAATAGCTCGAATGTGACTATAGTTTTTTTTAAATTATATATCAGAAGCCCATGTGTTAAGCCAGACATTTGGCTCTTTGTGATAAACCTACAGGGTCTCTACATAGCCTTTGCATTTACTGTGCTTTAAAGAGTTTGAAAGTAGTAATTAGCTTCTTGGCCTTCTGATCACAATGTTTTGATTGACTCTCATCTCTTTTGCAGTGTTCTTTTTGGTTGAAGGAGGCAGCTGTTTGCTGAGAAAAACTCTAAAAGATCCACAGAAGGCCACCTGCTCAGCACCCAGCTAACACACAGTGGGCAATAGCCGGTGAACACACTTAACACCTGAGAAGCTTGATATTTGATGGCCTCCCTCAGCTGGTTTCCACTTTGACTATGCACATCCATCTGGAATGACAACCACCTGTCTCCTACCAAAAAAGGCAGCTCAGTATGAAGAGGCATCTTTTGTCTCACCAAAATCAAACAAGGCTCATTTAGCTGCCAATGGGAAACAGAAAATGTGTTGACTTAAAAAAAAAATAATAATATGTGCCCAAAACAGTTGGTAGTTGCAATTTCCTTTATCATTCGTAAATCATCATCACATGAACGTAGCTACTGAAAGCAGGTTTGTTTCTCTCTGCATTTGATTGAATAAATGCCACTGTGACACCAATAGGAAGTGAATCAAACACTCAAATAACGGCTTTATATAGCAGAAATCGCAGTTTGAAAAATTGTAGCAGATTGTCACTGAATAAAAGGTCTACATTGAGATTATGTCAACATTTGAGATGTTCTACAATAAAGGATGAACCTTGAGAACGACTCATGTCAGCATGTCAATGCAGTACGACCTTGCCACATCAAACATAAATGTCCCTACTAAAACATTCTGTGCAGTGGATGTCTTAGGAATGCAGATTTTTTTTGTCCAGCATTTGATATTTATCTAGTAAATGTTTTTCTGGCTCAGCATGCTCATACAATTATAATACGTGCTGTACTTAGCGAGGCAGTTTGACACCTTATGTGCCTTATGCCACACCATGTGAAATTCAAAAAAGAGGGTTGTTCCACTTCTACTTTAGAGATGTTTCAACATTAAAAAAAAAAATCAGTTCTATCAACAGCGCAAATGTTATGCTAACAACATCAGAGTAATAAGACACATCCCTGGGGTATGGAGTGGACCAAAATATGCAGCAGCAAATTACAATACTAAGGAAAGGCTGTCTCTGGGCTACGATTTCTGATCCAAATCAGCCTTGCAAGGAGGCTGCAAGTAATCTTGATGCAGAAAAAATATCGAATACTTACGTACTCATCACCTCAGAGCCAAGGCTGAGGAATGAGACTCAAAATGTACACATTTGCAGATAATGACTCACCGCACTAGGTTGAATGTTGTTGATGTGGGGCAGCCAACAACATCCATTCATCTTCCATAGTGAATTATCTCATGAACGTTGTAAGTAACAAGAACCTATCCTAACATTATGTGAATGTTGGTATATATCCCAGTTGAAGTATTTTGTATTATTCAACACATTTTAAGAACTCACATTTTATAGCTGACTTAAGCTCTTAATGAGATAAACACATCGCTTTCTTTACTGACCTTAAGCAGTCTTAATTGCGAAATATTCATTGTATCCAATGAGTGATATGATAGTTATTGTTTTGTTATTTTTGGGTGACTTAATGGACACCACATGCCTGTTACAGTCAAAATCTCCATTTTAACCGTTGACAGGTATTTGTGCCAGGTATATAATTTTTAGTTTGCCTCTATTTATTCTAAATCTTTTTTAAGCTTAGTATAGCTCAAGCTTATGATAGATTTCCAATTTGATGTGAGAAGAACCAGCCAATAGGAGACTTTTAAGATAAAAGGCATGACTGCAGGGCTAGACAAATGTGACTATTCTCACATCAAGTAAGATTAACAACTCGGTTGCATTTTTGATTGTACTCTCTACAAAATACATCAAATGGGTAATTTTGTAACTTTCGAACTTGAATGAACCATGTTCCCAAGAGACCACCTGTGTCGAACATTAGCTTGTTTATAGAACAGTGTATGTCGTCAGTATAATCATGCGCATTCCTGAGGGTCAAGTTGACTGAACTGAGGCTACATTCAGTCTTGTTTGCATCTTGAAAACATATATGTAACATACTTAATGCCATAAACAGAAAAAAAAGATCTCTCTTTCAGGGAAAAGTGAATCATATTATATTCAGGTTAACCTCCAGGAACTATAACTGGTGAATTATAGATATCATTTTATTTAACAGCTACATTAATTTGACATATTTTCATTGGCCTTTGTTCTTATGGGACCGACTCAATTTATTAAGTGTAGTACGTGCTCTATTAGAAAAGCAGTTAGATAAGATGGAGCTCCGGAACCAAATTTGGCCTTTTGCAAACCTTGTTATTTCTTGTGCTCAAGAGAATCGAGGGGTCCCCTCTTGATTTTGCTAATGCATGACATTACTTGCTGGTTTTAAAGAAATTTTAAGTCATTTAGTTAGTTTAATGTAAGCTAGATAGTTGCTGAGGTATATATATATACATACACACACATACATACACACACACATCCATACATATAAATACAATAGGTTTTATGAAAAGAAGTTAGCGCTACACCATCTTCTTGATCATTCCCATTAACATAGAAAGCAGTGGTTGGATGAGCAGGCTGAGTTTCTGATCATTAGTCTGATCAAAATTTGCTGCTCATAAGAACTTGTGAGCCAAATTCATGAATCAAAGTAAGACAGATGGAAATAGTTACACCTGGAAAAACACTCCCGCCTCCCCAATAACTGAAATATTCCATACTGTACTAAGGAAAACGGCTCAATTCCTCACCACCTCCGACCGAAAATGTAATGCTGAAAAGAATGCCGCCATTTAGAGACATTAAAATAGTACATTATGCAATGTTTACGTGTGAATGACAAATAAGCAAACACACAAAAGGAGAAGACAGATGTCCAAGCCAGACGAGAGTAACCGCATTGGTTTGATCTCTGCTTGAGCTACACTTTTTTTTTTACAATTGCAATGATGTAAGAGAACATACATACGTTTAACATTGAACAACTCCAAAAAGTAGACAAGAAGGACACTTGGCAGAGACTTTCTTCCTTCTCCATGGTCAAAAAGCACATTAATAGGCTCAAGCAGCTGCACATCAGCATGCGCACAAGACAATTAAAATGCTCAGGAGACAGCGGAATGATTGTTTATCTACATCACAGCATAGAGAATTGAAATCCATGGCCACAGATAAGACATCAATCTTTCTCAGTGCACCATGCAAACAAATGTGATTACCAACAGGATGGTTTCCCCTTTAGGATTCTTTTATCTACTCATAGCGTGCCGCGGCACCAGATAACTCCAAGAGGGCAAGGTAGGAGGTGAAGTCCCATGGGGTATTTTTTAGGCTTCATGCAAGTGGAATATTCTCATGGCCTTTCAGCTCTATTTTGTGAAAATATTTGAGATTTTAAAATATGTGTGGTATCACTGGTAGATCAATTCAATAGCCAAATAGTCATAGAATTTCAAAACTGTGTGCCTCTTGGGTTTTATGACCGCATGATAGGGCAAATAACCCATAAGGGAACAGTGGATGAAGGTTCCATTTCCCCTTTCTTATGGCCAAATATTAAAAGGGGAAATGGAAGACGAGTTTCCGTTTTTCCTTTTCCTAAGTTAGAAGAAAAAAAACGAATACCGTTTGCACACTTTCCAATTTGCTTTGCTTACACTTGTACACGAATGACTAAACCTGCTCATGAACTGCAGAAAGCTGCAGACTTCTGCTTATCTAGATTTAAAGGTGTTTTAAATCCTATTCTTCAAAAGCTATAACAATTTGAAATGGCATTTAGATGGAGACGGGTTCACATAAGAAAATCAACAGCCACTTGTTTTTGTTTTTTTCTAATCAAAACAAAGTGGTAAAAATCATTGAAGTCACCAGCAGAGAAGAACTATTTTGTTTTAGAGTGCATTCTTCTTCGACTCACTGTGACAAATCATTCCCTTAAAACACGACAAATAAACCTAATTTGGTCAAGTTTAGCTGGGGGGATGCTTATCGCAGCATTCAAATAAGGTCAAAAGAGAAAACAGTCACAGGCACAATGATAAGATCTTGGGGAAGAAAAAATAAAACCCTGCACTCTATTTTGCTCAAGAAATGAGTCACACTGGATCTTTGTCGTTGTGGCTATGCCCTTAATTGTAATTTACTTCCACTGACGAGGACATAAAAGTCCCCATCATAAAAAGGTAAAATAAATACATGATAGAGGTCATAAAAAGGGAAAGCATTACGCCTTGATAAGAAAAACAGGCTTGTAAGGAAACCTTAAAGATAAAGCATAAAGTGATAACATAATTACAACCTAATTCCATCAAAACAATGAACAGCTGTTTTGCATGATTTAAAATCTAATAAAATTAACTGTTTAAAAATCTGTTTGGAGAAAAAGAAAAAACTGTCCTCACTTTTAGTGCAACAATAAGATGCTTCTACATACCCTGAAACTCAATAGGAGTCGTGCTTTGAAGAAACATTTGCCAAACATGTAAGAGCTAATCTAATGTATAAAAATTGCCACGATTCAGCTTCGCTGCCATGAGGCAGGAAGGGGGTGAAATTGCAGGGACTCTTATCCAGTCAGTAGAAGGATGTGGAGTGACAATAGTGTTGTTGAGGTCCCCAAAAAATAACTTGTGCGTTATCTTCAAAAACCTGTTTGCAGGCATGCATGGTGAAGAATCCTGTTGCCATCACTTCACATACACCGCTCGTTTTGTCAACACTGCTCTGTGTTAACCCTTGAAGTGCAATTCAAGATGTATCTAAATCCAAATTGGGGGAAAAAATGCCACTGGCAAATGTTGAGGATAAGCTCACTACCTTTCAAAGTCTATACAGAGTTGTCTTAAGGACATGACTAGTTACATATGAGAGTGTAGAAACTGAACACATGGATTTTTCCCTAGACGGAAAAGGTCGTTGTGATTTTTTTAGCTGGAAAGCTTTGGAAAAGCTGTGGCTGCCACTTTGTGTTCGAAAAACACCAGTACAGTATTCTAACTGAGAAGGCTACAGTGAAGCATTGATCCAGACACCTGCATTCACTTCCTGATGGGATCTTATCAGTCAGCTATCAATAGTAATGTCAAGGGGGAAAACTGCCTTTCCAAATACATCAATTGGAGCAGAGGAATCGGTCGAGATCAGTGTAATGCTTTATAAGCATTTGAAAGATTTGGATCATCACACTTGAATGTTGTTTGCCAGAAAGCGTAGTAGATCGTCTGTTTTAAAACCTAATCCATAACCTTGCCAGCTAGTGACTACGTTGGTAAGGAGAAAATACATATCTGAATATGGGGGAAATATATCAAGATGGCAGCAGAATTCATCAAATGATGTCATTTAAAGCAAGAACATCTTGTGAATGTCTTGTGTGATTTCATGGCTTGAATGCAATGGAGGCACAATGTCCACCAAGAGAAAACAGCTAACAGTTTCACCTGGTCTTGGATAAAAGCGAAAGGAAACAAATGATGCGATAGATCCACCGCATAAATTGTCCAGGTTTACAATCAATTAATTATCATTCGGATGGTTAATGCCAAGTATCTCATTTTACATCACTTGCTTTACAAAACATTCAAAAATGAGTGACTATTATCATCACTTGTGCTTAAACCTAACCATTGAAGTATGATCATATCATCAGAATAGAAGCAAATACAAGGCCACGACAAGATAAACAACTCAGAATATTTAACAATTTACCATAGCTGCTGTTCAACAAAAAGGACCCATCTAAAGTGCTGCTCTATAAAGGGAAACGTCAGAGCAAAAGCAATTTCCTCCTGTTTTGAGATGTACACAAGACACAAACCCAACAGCGTACAATAACGCTGCCACACATGGTGTGATAAATTGATGGAAATGTAAATGTCTATATGACAACCAAGTGTAATGGTTCCACCTGCAGGACACCGGCCATTTGTTATGCAATTGCCAGGGGTATAATGAGAAAACAGGCACCACGTGGGAGTGAGCCTGATTTATTTTGTTTTGTGTCGCATTATCTTGCCGTCCTGTCAGCCCCTGCATAATGGCAGCTTTATTGGATTTCAACACTGTGTGGTCACACCTCCACCCTCCACTGTCAAGGGCGCTGACCAGCATTTCCTGTGGGTGTGCAAGCGAATTGACGTTCTTCTGTGCCCGCTGCCTCATTTTATACTGTGTTGAAGAATTGATGAATACTAACATATCTATCTGATTAAAAGAACCCTGTATAGCAAATAGGAATAAAATGAGTGAGAATAAACTGTAAAGAAAAGGGATATAGGGATGGTAAAACAAGGAAAAGTGGATATAGATGTGGACCGATAAACGCATACATTCATCTTTCGTACCTCGCATCATCGTAAGGGTTGCGGGCAGTTGCTGGAGTCTATCCCAGATGATTTCAGGTGAAAGGCAGACTACACCCTAGACTGGTCGCCAGTCAGTCGTAGAGAACACAGAGACAGATGACCATTCGCACATTCACAATCACACCGCCACCAGCGGGAAACAAGCCCTCACCTGCACTGAAGTCAGGTGAGTGAACAACAACATCATCAGGTGGCATGCATGCATTATATTCAAAATATCTTTCATAACAGCTGTATTGTATATTGAATTAGAACTTAGAGAGAATCAGGTTTAGATTTATTCGATTTATTATGATATTGTGATGAATCCCCGTGTCAAGTTGGTTCGCAGGACTCGAGAGAGCAAGTGCAAAAAGAGTGCAAAGATATTGACCGTTTCTGAGCAAGAATATATGCAGTACCATCTCGGCAACCCTGTTTTCTATGTATTTTTTGCAAAAAATCAATCACAAGTTTTAAAAATAAGGTCTGGAGAGAAGATCCATTTTCCCAAAAGGCACACCTAAACAATATGCGGCATTTGCAAAAGCACTGGTCGATAGCACAATCTAAATTCCAAAATGATAAATGTTTATGAATGTTGTTTGCAAAGAGGTGGTATTTATGTGTTTAATACTATGTGTAACATTTAATTTTTATATATAATTATTTTTTCCCAAAAAGCTTTTATGTTGCCAAAGGACTTCTCTACAGCGAGGCTTTGCAAGTTTTCTGGGGGAGACACTGCATTCAGGCATTCTCCAGAGCAGTTTGAACCAAAACAAAGTGCATGATCATTTTTGTCAATAGCAATAATTTGACAAAGCCAATTGGATTTTCATTTTTTCCATGAACACCACAAACAAGTATTCGAACAGATAAGCTGCTTAACCTCTCTCCGCTCTCTCAAAGTTGGACTAAAGAGAGAGGGGAATAATTCAATAAAGTAGACTGTCAGTAATGTCACGTCCAGCTAAGCAGGAAGATCTTCAATGACAAAACGTACAAATGTTTGACTGTGGCTGTTGCAATAAAGGCTACGGACAAAAAACAAACTACTACTAAAAAGAACAAGTCCTAGTACATTAACTCACTGCAAATCTGAAAGGGGGAGACAGGCAGGGAAGGAACATGATTGTATCATTCACCAGAGTGCTTGACCGACGCCGAGTCTTTTGCAGTATAAAAACATAACTGTAATGAAAATCCTATTGATCGTGGTCACTTCCTTTTAGACAGATTAGGCTGCTTTGGGCTTCGTTTATGAGTTTTGAAATAAGAAAAAAAGGAAAAGCAAAAAGAGCAATTCATGAGCAATGTTTGTCTAAGACCCACTGTTGTACTAGAAAAGAAATTCACATTTGGATTATCAAGTCACCCGCTAACAATCTGGGCGACTACCACCCAGTAGCTTTCACACCAATCATCACCAAGTGCTTTGAAAAATTGGTACTGAAACACATCAAAGCCTGACTTCCCCTCATCCACGACTCACATCAGTTTACATATTGGCCGAATAGATCCAACGAAGATGCAATAACCACCGCCCTCCACGCTGCACTGAGCCACCTTGAGAAAAGAGGGAGCTATGTCATCGAATACAGCTCAGCCTTTAACACTATAAGACCAGACATTTTCATCCTCAAGTTGGTCAACCTGGGGCTCCCACCTTCCACATGCTCCTGGAGAGGACTTTCTGCTCAACCGACCCCAGCACGTGAAGCTGGTTCGCCACCTCTCAACAGCCTGAACGCTCAGCACCGGTTCGACCCAAGGCCGTGTACTGAGTCCACTACTCTACTTGCTCTTCACACAATACTGCAGACCCACGCACCCTGAGAACATCATTGTGAAATTTGCAGATGATACAACTGTGGTGGGAATGATCACAAGGGAGAATGAGACGGCCTACAGAGCTGAGGTCCTTAGACTCAGCAAGTGGTGCGCTCTCAAGAACTTGGAACTGAACGTCTCCAAAACAAGCCTGCTTCACTCTGCTGACCTTACTTGGACTACTTATTTATTGATTATTTATTTGTCTGTCTGTTGTTATTTGTGCACACCGTGGTGAAAGCTTTAAATCTCATTATACTTGTAGAATGACCATATAAACATTCAATTGAATTCAACACTTGATTGGTAGAGTGTGAAAAATGTTTCCCAATGACAAATAGCAGTTTCCTCAGTTCAACTTAACATTCACTAGCATGGAGAATGACGCCCAATTCACCTTTCTGATTTTGCAGCCATGTGAGGCTTCGTAGCAGGATAGAGCATATTTGCTTTGATCTACTTGCAAATCTATTGCAGCTGCAGGGGAGCTGCTCCTGTGTGTTCAACCCTCGCCGTCAAACAAATAGTCCATGACAAGAATAACACAAACATTTAAAAAGCAACACAATGTTTTCACAAGTCTGAACCTTTTCATTAGTTTGCCCTTGACTGTCCTGTCTCGGAAGGATCACTGCATCAAAATGAAAAATCTATAGAGGTCTATACCCGTCTGAGGTCATTAGACCAGTAACAAAGAAAAGTATGCCCAAGCAGTGGAACACAGACTGTTATGAGTACCCGTGGGAGGCTATGAGTGAACATGCATGAAAAGACGTGCTAGACAGTGAGCTAGGATAACCATCTCATGCATGCACAGTCTTTCTGCATTTCTAAATTAAAGATGGAGGGATAGCAAAGTTACATTGATTGCACAGTAGCCGCCAACTATTTCTTAAAGTCAAAGGGCCTAAAAAAAAAGATAGACACCAAAGGTGAAGACTTTTTCAAATGTAATTTTAGTCACTATTCATCATTACATGTGATGATTCTATACTGTACTAAGAGATTTCACACCTAGCATCACACACTAGTTTCTAAATGAATGACCAGTCATCGATTAGTTAGAAAATTAATCATTCAGATATTTTTGGGCTTGTTTGCAACTGCATGGTCATCAATGAAGAAATTGAGGAAAATATGATTCAGTGGTAACAAGCAAAGATTGTTCACTCATGCTTGAGATTAAAATAACATGACGATGAGTAAATGTTCAGCGTCTAAAATTTAGTTAAGATTGCAGACTAAGCACACAGTTAAGATTTTTTAAGACTAGAAACATCCGATGATCCCACTGAAGATGTGTACAAATGCATAAGTAGATAGTATATGCAAACAGCACCACCGCTAGGCATTCAAAATTACTTGGCGACTTAACAAATGTATCTGTATATCTATAATTGTTGTGAAAACATCATCTTTACTGGTAACATGGCAAGAACATAATGAGGCAAAGAACTCAACATTTGTCAAAGTTCTTCAATATACAAAGATCATCAATGGCGGGTGCATGCTGATGGTTTCTTTCACGCATATATTTTAATGCTTTGTATGTGGAGGTATTCAGTTCATTGCAGTCACAAACCCATCAGTAAAAAAAAGAGAAGAATAAGCTAGAGTTGAGTATGAACTGTCAGAGGAGCTTTGATGGCAATAACCCTACATGGAAGAGAATTAAAGAACGTATTACAGTTAAACCTACGGGTCTCAGCAAGCTGCCTAAGGAACCTTGGTTACATGCTGTGAGTGACCTCTAAAAACGGGAGAATAAGAAAACACCCCTCTGACTTTGTAGGAAAACCTTTTGTCAAATCTTCACTATATACTCTACCGTATGTGTTGCACAAAAGCCTTATTAAACATTTTTAATACTGTCAGAACCATTAGATGCGTAGGCTCAGAGAGAGCACTATAGTATTTCTTGACGCCGGGAGGGCTCGTGTTTTCCCGGCTCATGTTTTGACTCCAACTGTCATGGAAACAAAGATTTAGTGTGACATCTTTGATGCCAACTTTTGCACTGCAATGTCTTAGAAAAAACATGGCATATTCAAGTGCAGGGCCTGTTTTATTATTGAACCTTGGAAGAAGAGATAGTTACCATATAAAAGAGGTGGAAGTCTGACTAGTTTCGGCAAAGAGTGACATCTGGGATGTTGTGCAGCTGTCAATCATTTAGCTGGTATTACCTTGGAGCTGTATTTAGAGTTGGGATTTCATCCAATTAAGAGCAATCAAACAACGATGCCAAACTTGCTGAGAACCAAGTTACTATTTTTTTTTTACTGAGAATTAAACTTTGAATAGTAAATGAATGCCCACATTGTTTGACATAGAGACAGCAACAAAGGGAGATTCTATTTTTAGAAATTCATAATCTACTAATGGCACAGATGCAAAAAATATTTTGAAAGATTGCAAATAATCAAAATTAGCAGAAATAAGCATTGATTTAACATACATTTGATTTTTTTAACCATAGAAAAATTACTAAATTTGTCTTACGAACATTCAATTTTTCAATTTTGTATAGTTTGTCTTGTTCAATTTAATTTAATTTGAATTTTGAATTTATTCACTACTCTACTGTTCATATGATGGACTGCTTGGTAAAGTGGAGAAGGTGGTGGGATTAAATAATTTGATTTTGTTTTTTTTTCCACATGACCAAAATAAAGCAATCAAATCAAATTTAAGCAAGAAAAACGCAAATTCATGGAGCATATGTGAGAAATAGACAACTGACTCTTTTACTTTTAAAAAGCGATATATAGATTGTGAATAGTGTGATGCACCAACACTTAATTATTCCATGTTTTTTTGTTTGTCATGACAAGCCAATAGGTCTGTGGCCACTGTCCCAAATTTAAGCCTGCAGCCCTAATGGGGTCACTATTTTGTCCTTAGTATGTCACACAACCAGCCTTTGTTCCTCATAGCACAATCTGGAGATGCCATTAGCGGCGAGCGAGACAGTGATGTTTAGTGACAGACAAGGACTCTTCTGGTAAAGAAAGTGCCCTCAAGTCATCAGAGTGTCACATACACAGCCAGAATACACATGACCCAAGCTGTGAATCCACCTTTGTTCTTGCTATCTGTAGACAGGAAGCTAAGTCTGTAAGGAGGGCGTCAGGTGGGCATCATCCCCCCCAGGCCAAGCTGTGCCACAGCACAAAGCAGACAGGCCTGCTTGTCAAACACTGCACAACAATACAAAGGAAAAATTAGCAGAAAAGTATGCCTCAGATTTTTGCTGTAAGAGACAGTTTTTGTCTTTGCATTACGCTTGCGACTGCTGTCTTGACATTTAAGGCCTGAGCTCAAAAACATGCGGAAATTTAGCAACCAGCTGGGAGGAATGATAACGGAGAAACTACAGGGTCTGTTTGCCACTGATAACTCAGACTCAGCGTAAATCAAACACCTTCTGGCCATTCAAATCATTTGTAGTTGGGCATCATATGTTGAGAGGCAGTACAAGAAATCAGAGCAAGCCTGTACCATCCATCCCAAATGAAATGTGCCCACATGTCCAAATATATCTTCTCATTGAATAACGCGTGCCTTGTCACATTTCTTTCAAAATGTCATTTAAGGATTCATTTTCACCACTGCAAACTGGCCACAACTAACTTTCACAACTGCCTCATTTCCAGATGTCAAATGGTGCAAACTCATTTTTAGTTCAACTCCCATTTGGTACCAACATGAACCAATGACATGTTGTCTTCTTTCTCTTGAGGGTATTTAACATTGTCCAGCTCAGAGTAAATCAACTCGTGGTTCATTTGTTGAATGATAAGAATGCAGCCTACAGACATTTTCACGTACCACCCTGTCGGCACTTAATAGCTTTGCTTGGTTGCCTCATGCTTATAGGACTTAAGGGGGCGGAGGCGGACATCTTTTTGCTTCAGGACTATCAGGCTGAGGCGGCTACGTGCAGTGTAGCTTAACAGTAAATGGCGCCATGCTACCGAGATGCGTACAAATAATGTGGGAGGGTTCATAAAACAACACTGAGTTCAGTGCTCAAAGTATATTTGAGACATTTTGAAGTCAAGGTTCTCGATAAAAAAACAGAGAAGAATCATTTCTCTCTGCCAAATTTCAGCCACGCCTCTGTGGCCGTGCACCTTTGTGAGCACACTTTGCTACTACCGCTGGAAGTAATGCTAGAATTATAGGAATAGTTGGCTCTCTGATTCCATGGTTTAGTGGTTGGTCAATGTGCTTTGTAATAAAAACGAGATGGCTCATAAAAGTTTGGCATAGAAATTCAGTTGGCTCTTGGCATAATTGTTGCTGATTGTTATTATATATATATATATATATATATATATATATATATATATATATATATATATATATATATATATATATATATATATATATATATATATATATATATATATATATATATATATATATATATATATATATATATATATATATAATATAAATATTTACATATAGGAATAAAATAACAACATCAAATTAACAATAGACAGACATTTCTGCATTATCTTCAAACATTATCTATGCATTTAGAAAGAAACATTTTTAAATTTTAACCGTTCTTTAATGAGTGTGCAGGGCTGAGGAAATGCAAGAAATATTGTAAGCGGAATGTGGAAGGTGAGAATATAGAATAGATGAAAAGCTGGCGAGTCAAAGTACATTTTGAAACATTCAAACACAAGTGGGACAAAGTCTTTCTTAAAAATCTGCACAGGGAGTGAGAGCCAAGTGCACACATAAAATATCCTAATGATCTTAAAATGATTACTTATCTTGGGTTAAAGAAAAGCTGATTGATTTCCCATCATAGAAAATGGCAGAAATGAAATGGAAATATATAAGAAAGGCACTTTCAACAGTGACATTTAACAACAATCAACTCTTGCCAGATAAGTTATGTAATTATTACGTTAGTCAGAATGTCAAACAAAAGCCATAAGTAGCATATTTCGCAGACTAAGAAATGAGCTTTGGGACAACTTATCCAGAAAACACACAGACAAGTTTTCAACCAATCCACTATTATTATTATTATTATTATTTTTGATGATTTTCGAAAGATGAAGGGTGAAATGCCGTTATACAATAATGCAGCATAGGCCATTGACATTCACCCAAACCCGTTGGCATAAAAATAAAAACATTATTTTCTGGTAACATTAAATGTAAATATTGTGCTTTTCTGGCCACTCACATACAACATGTTGAATCAACTTTAAAGTTATGGGCAACTGATGTGAAGGTTACCATTTGTATTAATGGCCATGACATCTTAGAACAATTTGAATTGCTTACTATTCAGTGTTCCAGTGGTAGGCTTTATTATTCAACCTTTGTTGGACTATAAATGTTTTTTGAAAAAGAAAAGGGTCACTTTATTAGAGGTATTTGCCACAGATTAATGTTGTTTGAGGCGTGGGTTTTAGTTTATGCCCTGGCAGGTTTATAGAATTAGCAGTTAGTGTAGGAGTTGACGAGCATTCATGTGAGTAGGTGCTGTTAGTCAAAACAATTGAAAGTAGAAGAGAGGTATGTTTGTGAAACTGGAATATAGTTTCCAAAGTAACTAAAAAGATTTTATTGTAGCTATACACACATACATATATATATATATATATATATATATACATATATATATATATATATATATATATATATATATATATATATATATATATATATATATATATATATACACATACATATATATATATATATATATATACATACATATATATATATACATACATATATATACACATACATATATATACATATATACACATATATACATATACACACATATATATAATAGATAAACACAGCACGGGTTTGAATGTGCTGTTTTACTCAGTGTTTTGTTGACTCAGTTGAATTACTTCCCTCAGGCATCAGTGCCTGGACACACAGACATAATTAGAAAAGGTCACCGAGCCTCCTGTCTTGTCAACAAATTCACTTCAATATGACAAATTTGGGTTCACACAGTGCCAGACCTCCCTCAGATACCCCTGCCAATCAAGGCCCACCAGGATATGGCAGGCTGTTGAGTATGATTTCCAATGTTTGTTTGTTTTCTGTTTTTTTTACATTATCTAGTTAAGTTAAAAAAATGGCTTATTAATTGGCCATACATTTGGAAGGTGTTTTTCATTAAGGTTGAGGTAGCAGCACAATGAGTTGCTTATTTAACAGTAAGTCTAAAATATTTCGATGAGATTTTAGGTCGAGTAGAATCACTGAATTAGCATGTTTCATAAAAACATATTGGATGCATGATAACAAAAATCCACAACACTGATTACTGTCAGTTAATATCAATTGACCTTCAGAAGATTTCAGATTTGTTTTCTCACTTTCTAGTGCAGGGTTCCCTTCACGAGATACGTGATAAAGAGGGAGAGTCCTTCACATCGCTCCCTGGTGGCCTCACTAAGGAACTATTAATCTATAGCTCTCCATACTGCAATCAGATCTTCTTTCCTCATCCTCTGCATGGCCTGAAGTAAAGGCCACAAGAGCACCCAGAGGAGTGGACATGCTAGATGAGCTACGCTAAGAAACCTTTGGGTTTTTAAGCACTTCTCCAGACAGTGACTGATGCCCAATTAACTATTTGGGAAAGGGTTCTAAGAATAGTTGGTGTTAATAAGAGCACAAATGAGAATTTACACATTTTTTCACTTAACTCGCACCTGTTCAATCTGTAACATTTCCCAATTCAGAAGCAAAATGTTTACTGAGACTAGTAAGCTTACCTAGAGTTGTTTGATTTAGATGTGACTTGATCGTTGTAAAGGCAGTAACACATTACTCCCATCCTTTTACATCTAATAGCACATTCCATTCTGAGCTATTTCAACCCGAAAAATGCTACTTTTTTGCCACTCTTGCCGGTCAATGAAGCCCATAAACTGTGACCACAGCCAACTATTTCATTACTTGCTTGCTGCTTGTTTTACCAGGTAATCTAATTCCATATCAAAGGCTAGAGGCTAATGCTCTGGCAGCCAGAAAAAAAAAACAGACACGGCTATAATAATGTGCTGCATTTCCAGGAGAGAACGAATCCACTTCAGGACCACAGCCCCCTCTCATTGACATGAAACATGGTAATAGGATAATTTAAACAGAAAGGTCAGAAATTGACGTATGTGGTTGGTTCTTTTATAAGGCCAGTCCATAGAATACAAAAAACTAACGCTGCTCTTCAGCTGAATTCAGCCTCCATGAGAACCTTTGTAATGTTCTTTATGAACTCCTCAAATCCAGCATTTGCCAATGACAAGCACAAGGGACATAACATGAAAGATAAGGTGCTTGGGTATTTGTTACCAAATGGAGCGTGTTTCACTAGTGTTTCAAGATGACCTGTAATGGCATGCACTGTTTACCTGTAAACCATTTGTGGTAGACTATCATCTCAGCATCCATTCATCAATGTGATTCTACAGAATAACATAGAATTTCGCATGAGTCACACAGAAACATTCCCATGAGGGTTGTCTAGAAACAAAATTCACACGAAGCCAGTTGAATAAAAGTCTTACTTGATAATCTTCAATCTGCACCCAAGCAATTCCTTGCCTTCATTCTTACAATATCTATATCTAATACTGAATTCTGTAAACAACATAAAAGTGGGGGAAAAAAACTCATGCCTGTGAAGGAAATAATTTCAGATTTCCACCACGTTCTAAAAGAATCATTTTTGACCTCTATGAAATATTCTGCACATGTACATACTAATTTATTTAGTGAATCTGGCAGTAAAGGAGAAATAATCCTTGGCCCGGTGCACGACTGGATCCACGTGTCATTTGAATTAATTTAGCAAGTTAGCAATAAGGCAATTTTCTCTAATGAAAACATACATTTGCGCTTTGGCTCTCCTTATCACATTCTTTAGTGAGCCAATGAGAAAAGACAAACCAGCAGCGAGAACGAGAATACAAGGATGAATCACATTTGAACAATAAAAGAGGTCTGACAGAGGAAATCCTTGCATTTGAAAGAAATAGGCACAGGCAAATGAAAGGATTATGCAATGTATTTCTGCCTGGTGTCACTGCATCGCCATGTGCTTGCATCATCACAAAATGTACACCCTGTGGAAATTGCGTTCAATTCCCGTGCACCTTCTAGACAACAACTGCTTAGCGACACCCCCATGGGGTGTAATAGAGAAAAACAAGAACAGGAAAATCTCTTTTTTTCCCTCATCTTAGATTCCTATCTAATATATTGTGGAAATTGACAGGCATAAGATGGACATTAAAATAAGTAACTTGCAGCCTAAAGTATTGTTAACATTATCAAAAGTGAAGATGTGAAAAATTAAAACTACAAGACCTGATGGATATTAGTGGTTGTCTTCTCTAGAAATTAATCAATTTTCCTAAACCTTGTGATTTTCCTCTGGTCAAGCAAAAATGTTACTAAAGCAAAACTGTTGCTGCACATGATTTTAGGTAACTGAAATTATAGTTTAGTGTTATGGAAAGAAACATTATTACTTTTTAATTTTTATTTTAAAGAGAAGTAAAAGAGAAGTAAAGTCTCAGTCTGGAGAAGGTCCCCTTCCTGTGTGGCTCCAGTTTTATTTACCTAGGTCTACAATGTCTTGTGTGTCTTGTGTCTGTCTTGCTACTGCAACCAAGAAATTCCCCGAATATGGGCTGAAATAAAGTTCTAATCTAACCTAACCTAATAAAGAAATCGCCCTTCCTAGGTAATGGCAACAAAAGACATTTAATTTGAGTATTAAAGGCGCATCTTATATTGTATTAGGGTCACATCAGAAAGTCAGGCTTTACAAAAAATGTTAATCAACCAGAAAATTATGATTGGTGCACTCCTGGTTTGAAATGACATTAATATTGAGGTTGAAACTAAAATACAATATTTCTTTTTGAGACTCTTTTGGCAAACTGAAGCAATTTTGCAATACAACTCAATGTAAATTACTCAATACAATTAATTTAAATGTGAAAGGATTTCATGGTCAACCTGGAATTCCCTGCAGGATTAATAAAGTTGAACTACATCAAAGGTCCAAGAGTTTCACACATTGTGTCCTTTGAGGAATGATTGTGCATCAAAAGGTTAACAGATAAACATGCATGTATAAGCAAATCCTTGTTGATACGCTGACACACAAACAAGCAGGCTTTGCATACTGCAAGCTTCAAATGTTGTGCAAGTAAAGCAGTGGCTTACTTTGTTCCCGAAGCTCAAAGTATACCCCTCATAACACTGCTGGAGAAAAAGTGCTGGGCTAGCTAAAATGCAGACTGACAGGCCTACCTTTATTAGTGACTGACTTATTTTCTCGGCAGGAGGAGAAAAAAAAAGACAAGTCGGCTTTTGATACAGGCAAGTGCCGAGTCAGCATCTTTGTCTCACAGGATCGTTTGACTGATCTTAGTGCAGACTGTCCCTATCCTCATGTAGGAAGAAATGGCTACCATATTACCTGCGATCCATTTTTGGCTCTCACCCTGTCCTATAAAAGAAATCTGATGGGACGCTGGCAATGACCTAATATTTGACAGAGATTGACAGACAAAGTAGAAAGTGTGCCTTGATATTTGATCCAGGTGAGAAGGAGGATAAAACTGCCATTTAATGTCCTGTTTTCATCGGCATAAAACACAGGGGAGGATTTCCCAGCATGTATCGAGTAGAGGGAAAAAGAAATGGGATTGTTCGCCAGTCGCTGACAGTGTGAACAAAGAGTATCAAAGTCAAGCAGCGTCAATCCTATAGGAATTTAGTGACTAAATCTGACCTTAAGCTTTGTGTCTTTGGACTGTGGCAACAGCTCACGGAAGGCAGAGAGAAAAAAAAAAGAAATATTCACATTAAAATGAGCTGAAAAGGAAGCACACAGAAAGTAGGATATGGAAAAGACTAATCAAATGCATCCAAACACCAATCGTGAAAAACACCTGCACTATCACTGCCCCTTAGATTGGTAGATGTGGTCCCTTGGGGGTATGCATGTTTATTTAGCACTAACATATTCATAATTAAACACTAATTGATGCAAAAGAAAAAGCCTACTTAATTCATCATCTCTGTGCCCCGGAGCAAGACAATTACACTTTAACATCTTTGTCTTCGGCCCAAAGCAAGGTTAACAGTTTGGAAACAAGGGAAATGCAAATGACGTGTGAAATCCTCTTGTTTTTGGACACACGTCAGTGAATCCCAGAATATACAATATATGAGAATTGTAAAAAGACTCGTGAGGAGCAACGTGTTGAAGTGGCAAGTCGCAGACTAACTGAATGAGACTTATTGTTATATTTACCACTGTTGACAGACAAAATAATGAGCATTCTTTGTCCAAACCCAGATCAAGATATTTGATTACTCTTTCAAAGAGAATCAAATGAAAAGACAGGAAATGGATTCATAGAGAGTAATTCTTAACTAGTGGGTCACAAGCCAAAAGTAAATCCGATCTAAGTGTGTTGCAGAACACTCGCCAGGAATATAGTCAAAATTGAATGCGCCCTATTAGCCCCAATACGGTGCACTCCTTGAAATCTTGGCCTGCTATTGGGGGCGCTAGACTTCAAATACATTTGGACTGGGAAAAGCATTGACTGGCAACAAAATATGGACTTTTACAGCTAATCCTTACAGTTTTCAGGCCTGCCTTGGAACCTGCGCAGCCTCAAGCAGGACACTTATTTGTTTTCTTTTCTCCAATTGAACCTGAACACAACACACCCCAGTGTGCTCATGAGTGCTTCCTGCATTAAGAAGAGCTACAGGTCGTCAATGTTAAGCATGCAGTAAAGTATATTTTTACCCGCTTCTAATAAACTATAAACTTGTAGACGCCACAGCTGCAAATGAATTATTTTCTTTTATCAGCGCGTACATTAACCAAAGGTTATTCGTGAGTTTGGTCAGTTATCCACTTAACAAATTAGATTCGTCAGTAGTTGTTGGTGCTGGGTTCTTTTGTATTTATCATGAAATGAAAGTACATTTTTCTGACATACCAGTATTGTTTTAACATTTTTTTCTTTTTATATGCACGTATTACAGTGTTTTTTTCTCGACTGCCGTTTTGGCATTTGTCTAGGTTTTTGCATACTTCGTGTGCCCATTTGAATCTTTAAATATTTTGCATTGTGCATTAAACTTTGCAAGAGGAATCCGGTGGCAAATTAAAAATACTGTCAAAAAAATAAAATCCGCTTTCTCCTATTACACATCAACCTAAATCATGATAGGTTCGATTATAATTTGTCTTGTGATGGCCATGTCTTAGAATCTATAAATTATGATCCTATTGTCATAATGAACACTGTAAAGTGTGCGACTGTCTGGCTACCAGTTCAGTATCTAATCCGCCTTTCACCCGATTTCACCCGGGATAGGCTCTTCCTAAAACTCTTAGAAATTGAATGAACATCAGAAAATGGTGTTACAGTGGGGAGTACGTTTAAAGTTTGACGTTTGATTGATGATTAAATGCTACAAAGTATCCTCTTTTTGGGTGTGATGGAGCGGACCATACTGCAATCAGTTAAAAAAATATATACATTGTTTGTTTGCCTAAACAAAACTCTTGCTTGGGTTCAGTTCTGATGACAGTCAGCACAAATAACAATAAATTGTTTGTTTGCCTAAACAAAACTCTTGATTGGGTTCAGCTCAGATGACAGTCAGCACAAACCCAGTTAATCTCAACCAACCCAACAGTTTTGCACAATATAGAGCACATTGGCAGGCACCACGCCATAAAGCACAATTCATCAGAGCAAGTCGATCGTCTCCCAACTCCGTAAAGCTGTCAGCGTGGTGCAAATGCAGCAGGATGGAGTCAGTTTGCGGGACATCCTTGCTGCAAAGGAAACCGGGCTGGCAATGCCTCCCAACATTCGCCATCTGGGATTGTACATTTACTGGGCTAAAGGTTGTTTATGTGACAGTAAAGGAGCTCCGTGTCACTGTGCATTGTCATCCATTATACAGAAGCCATCTGGCCGAGGCGTCATGGTCCATTTTCGTCACATTTTGGAAATAAAACATGCATTGCGCGATTACAATTCATCAGCACATTTCAAGATCGGGACTCAATAGTGCGCGCGTGCATTAAGTTCCAACCGCGTAACCTTGAGGTTGCAAAAGCAAAAGCCTTACTGTACCGACGATGGACTGATAATCACCCTCGTGCTTCCAATGCATTGATCGTCGTTAAAGTTGACACTTGCATCGACTTTTTTCCCACCTCATCAGCGCAGTGCTAGAAAGATCAGAAACACCAAAACGGGACACAAAGAGAAACTTACCGGTGCAGGTGACGCCAATAAAGCCGAGCCAAAGCACCAGAAGCTCCGCGCCGAGTCGACATCGGACAAAGGGGCGAAGAAGTAGCGGCATTTTTCGTCTTTTTTCTCAAATCAACTTTCACAAGACACGCCGGGAAAAAAAATGCGAGGTCAATAACGTCCAAATTGTGAAAAGAGAAGCACTTTTAAGACGATGCTGAAGTGTGTTCCTCAGCACATGTCCTCCGCGTCCATCCTCGCGCGTCTCCAGTTGCTCGCAACAACGAATCACAGGTGTGGTACATCAAATGATGCCTTCCCGCACCCGCGGAAATCTGCCTTGTTTTCCCCCAAAACTGACACTGTCATTTCCTTCACTCCTAAAAAAAAAAATACTCCTCGCACTTGCAAAGAGGAGAAAAGAGACGCACTTTCTCGCCACTTGACAGCCGTCGAGCGGGCAAACGAGCGGACCGTGTGGCCAAGATGCGAGAAATAGTAATAATTGCTTGCAGCAAGAGAACATCTGCTTGCGCAGCAAGGCTGGAGCTCTGAGAGACAGCGAAGGTAGTAAGAGCGTCAATGCAAAACCAGGAGCGGATAAGACCGTGAATGTGGCCACGGAGCGCCCCTAAACGCACCCTTTGACACGTGGCGTGCCATTGACAACGAGAGACGTCCAATTTGTTTAAAGTGGGAGGACTGCATGTAAATGTGGCAATGACGACGCTGGACATTCAATCCATTTTTATTGGGAAGGGTGTTTGTGATCATTCGCTGCCAGCTTTTTACTCCAAATGGATTGGATGTCTAGTGTCGTCAATGGTTGCCAATATGTTAATTGAAAGGGATGAAGTCAGTCAACATTTACAATGATGCAGTAAGCTAAATTCAGACTAAGGCTGTTTTATTGATACAACTACTACTTATAATTCTACTACAAGTTCTTAAACATTTTTGAATGTGCTCAATTCCAAAATTGGCACTCATAACACTGGGGAACCAATTGTCCCCCCTGGCCCCCAAAATAGATAAATTAAAATCAGTTGAATTTCCTTTTTTTCTTGCTGAATAAAACTTTATAGGTAACTATTTGATCAGAAAATATTCTCATATATATCGGAGAAAAAAAACTTGGTTGGCAGGGATAGGCTCCAGCACCCCCTTGATGTATGAATGAGCATGTCTTTATAATAAAGGAAGTAAATTCTTTCATTTTCCACAAAATCCACCATCTGTATTCTGTAGACATTGCTTGTTTACTTATAGCATTTCACAATTGTGACAAGATAGTTGCGCTGTTAAGATGTACAAGTCATGTAAGTATGTCCTCTGGTATTATAATATTTGTGCAAACTAATAACAGCTACTGGTATATTTTCATGTAAAAATATTCCAATGTTGAAATTCATATTACTAGTGTCGCCATTATACAGGAGTAAAAGATAGGTAGTTTCACCAAGGGGGCATGACTTATGTTTTTAGGTAGCAAAGAGAAAATCTATTTTTTAGCTAAACACATGTCTCAGCAATTGCGGCACCCCCCGAGAATGCTCTTGTCGGTGGCAATGTGCTATCATGTCCATGAGTACTGAGGCACTGACTCTTCTATAGCAAGATATAAAAATATATCAATCCAAAATAGACAACATCTTTCCATTTTTGAGCACCCTGTATTGTTATTGACAACATCTAACCAGTCAAATGATTTTCCATCCACCTTTCTTCAGCAACATAAATACATAATTCTTCTTTACGCGCATTTACGTCTCGCCAATTGCAGCACCTCCACAGTATGCTGTGGCAAAGACGTGCGGTAATGTTCATGACTAGTGAGGCACTGACTCCTGTAGAGTCAGATATAAATATATGCAACCAAAATAGAAGATTATATTTCAATGTGACCTATCGTAAGCTGGCTTTGACATAATTCAAATCCAGTAAAATTACTTACACACACACAACACACACAAAATATTCATTCGTTTTCTGAACGGCTTATCCTCACAAGGGTCGCATATACATATAGATATACACGGCGAAATAGAGAGAGAGATAAGGTGACGTTTCTACAATCAAGGGTTCGATCGCAGATCGTTCTTCACTGTGTGCAGCTTGCATGTTCTCCCTGGGCTTGCATGGGTTTTCTCTGGGTACTCCAGTTTCCTCCCACTTCCCAAAAATATGCATGGTTGGCTGGATAGACACTCTAAATTGCCCCTAGGTATGATTGTGAGCATGTAGTATGTTTGTCCATCTCCTTGTTCCCTGTGATTGGCTGGTCACCGACCGATTGGTGGTGTCCCCCACCTGCCCATAGTTGGCTGGGCTAGTCTCCAGCACCCTTGTGACCCTTGTCGCCGGTCTTTTGGTCGTCGGTCTTTTGGTCGCCGGTCTTTTGGTCGCTCATTGTCGCCGTCGGGGCGACCAAAAGACCGGCGACCAAAAGACGGCGACCAAAAGACCAGCGTCCAATCGACCACACACGATGGAAAATGTATGTATGTATTTATTATTTAGTTAAATGTAACATACGCTGTTTGAGCATGCAGTGCTTTTCTTACCATTGCGAATTGCAACAACTAAAATAAACATTACGTCTCTGGCCGTGCCAATCTATGTTTCTTGGTATAAGTAGAAGATTTATATTACAGCATCCTGGTATACCTAATATTTTGGCTAGTGAGCATTTGATTGATCACATGAATGTGACTTCTTTGCACCTACAACAGGAAGCATATTAGAGCTTTGCATGCACATACGTAGAAGCACAAAAGGTCCATGTCGTTGTGTTACAGTGGAGTGTGGCTATTTTGTCTTGAGGGCTTGTGTGTCTGTCACTTCACAGTGCTGTCGGACCAACACAGACGAAGAAGCATGAGGATTAGCACACCCGTGAGAGTGTACACCTGTCAGCAAACTCACACCAGGCTATGAATTATGTTCCAGATAGCTTTTCCTCATTTTCCGTGAGTGCCAGCCGAGTGATTATCGGACTGCTCTGATGTGCTTTCGACATCGCCGCTGAGCCGATTATTAATATGCTTCGGAGGGTGTTGTGTGTCTTTGTTTATCCTTTATTCCACTGCTTGCCTACGAGTTATCCTGGATAATAGGTGGAACTGGAAGAACAGAACTGGACCGGCGTCTTAGCAGCTAATTATGAGCCTCATGTAGATGGATGACTCCTTAGCTAGAGCTCAGCTATAATACAAACTCATTAAGCCTTCTCTTCATCCGGCATTCCTTGCTAAAGGTCAAAGTCAGTGGCAGAATGGCAGTGTAAAGCACGAGCCCTCAGCCGTATAGCTCCCCGTCCAATCCTGACGGATGCTTCCGAATGTGCAGGGATTGTGCGGGGAAAAAGAAGAGAATGACTCAGCCTCAGATACTTATGAGGCTGCTCTTAATGGTTTCTCTCATTCTGTTAATCCGCTCTGTGGCCTATTAGTTAGAGCAAGCTGCTGGATTGTCTCTTTCAGTCATATGCTTTTCTTCTCCCTGGGAAAGTAGCCACGTTGCATATATTTCAGATGAGCAATGGAAAGCAGTCAGGAAGATTCGGTTTCCTCCAAATGTCAGGTTACATTTCACAGTTTAGGATATTAGCTTCCATGAATGATTAAAGTGTGATTTCTCATTGTAATGTGTTTTGGGTCCGTTTGTCTGCACGGGTTCAACACATTGGCCTTGTTCCTCATCCATCAGGCGGCTATGAACAATCACAGCTCTTTGGGGAGTTGACACCTTCAGTGGTTCATCGATTGGCAGCGTTGTAATTAATTTTCTCGCTGTCACTGGCTGGAGTTACAATATCCAGGGATTTGAAAAGCATAAAAGCGATCACAATATGACGAGACAGCGGCACCTTTTCTCTGGTAATACGTTGAATTATTTAGAGCTACTTTGTCCCAAAGAGACATCTTGCCTAATAGATATTATGAAAACATGAGTCTCATTTGTATGTTACTAATGTGGTTGTGTTCCTGACTCTCTCCATAAAATACATAATTACTCTCTCGACGCACTAGCAGAAACAACTGATGCAGTCGATGTGTATTGATCCAATGAAGGTGGCGGCCATGAAATTAATATTATTTATTGTTGGCACAGGCCAAAAAAGAAAAGACACGGAAATCCCTTGGGGACTATGTATGTAGCCCTTCAGACTGGTGTATCAGCTTCCAACGTGACCACAGCTTCACAGCCTATTGTTTTGTTTATATCAAATTAAACTGCAATGCTCCTCCAGAGAGATATAATTGACCACAATCTCAGATTAAATGACTGTAAAGATCTTAATAAGCCATCAGTGGATTGCATATTACATTGCAAACCACTTATGAGGATGCAGTCCAGCAAGAGTAAAATTGAGGTAGAGATTTGCATGCAACAGCATTTTGTTCATAATTACCATACAGAATGACTGCACGAGGATCAATAGTGCATTGGTTTAATTAGATATTGTTGATATGGCCATTGGAAGATTAATTTTAAACTGAATAATTACATTCTTCTTCGAGGTCGACAATTACTTTGTAATAATTTGACGGGGTCCTCCCATCTTTCTCTGGCGAAATTATAATTCGAACTGTTTCTGAGCAATGGTACTGTCGGTGCCATTTGAAAGAAAGCATGGATATAGACAGCATGGCAGTGCCCCCCGTTTAAAGGGATCACTGGATTCTTTAATGGTTTAATGAGAAACGAAGTGGATCATATGGCCTTCACACTAACTACATCTCAAGCCAAAGGGACACATATGGAAGATTTTGGATGAAAGCATCCTCATCAGCCGGCACCAAATAGTGGGTGGAGGCGATTATCTTTTCTGAGATCATCCCTCCAGAGACGTGTGCCAAGAAGGGCTTGTACTCCACATGCTCTCACTTCACTAGTGGAATGTAAATATGGACGTGTTTAATATTTATTTCACTCAGTGGTAGATAAAATAGCCTCTGTGTCACCTCCCTGCACTTTGAGCGATGCAAAAGCCCAAATGAGAGAGTGTGGTGGAGAGGTGAAAAAACAGAGCAGGGGGAGGCAGATGAAGGAGACCAATGAAGGTCTCTCATTTCAGCGGCACAGTTTGCTGATGAAGCTGAACCTCCAATCTCTCAGCCGCAATGATTTCTCAATTTTGCAGATAGAGCCACCGAATGTGGTTTGATGAAAATGTAAAATAGTACAAACGCAAAATCATGGGAAATTGGCCACTTGATTGCCTTTCTATAAATCAAAAGCAGACACTTCAATTTTTTGAAAGATGCGTTTTTGATTTTACCACTTGACACAAGTGTATTGTTAGAACTCTAAATTGAGATTTGTCTCTCATAAAAGCGGATGCTAAATCAAGATGTTAAAGGTCTAAATGACTGAATTATATACTCTTGTCTCCAAAAGTACCGGAACAGTCAAGTCAATGACTTCGGTTTTGCTGTGGGCGGAATACCATCAACATCAAATGAGTTTGTGGGATGTGAAGTGAACATTATTTCCAGGTATTTCCATCTGAACTCGGAACATAATGTATTTTGTTTGAGTCTCCTCACTTATCATGTCAAGAAAAATACTGAAACCTGACTGGTTCTTGTGACTAGATCTCCTGGAAAACTACAGCATTGAAACAAGCGTTGAATGGATAAATCAAGAAACACAGCATCGGCTGATTGCAAGAGCTCCAAAGAAAGCCTCAAAACTGTTGGTGACATCTGCAACACGTCTCAGAGGACAGACGAGGAAGCCACACTAGAATATGTTACTGAGGAGGAAAGAGGTGAAGCAATAAATGATAGAGATGACTCACAAAAATCTGGGAAGAAAGTTTTATAGACAGATACTGTGGGAAAATGCCTTAAAAAGTGATAGCCAAGATCTAGTAGCTGGTACACGGTCGATTGGTCGCCGGTCTTTTGGTCACCGATCTTTTGGACGCCCGGAAGGTAAGTGATAATTACCATTTAAATTGTTGCTCAAATTCCCTAAATACAAACTGCGAATTACTATTTAGTCATACTTAATGCCCTAGTAATTATTAGGCTAAAGAAAAGCTCAAAATTTACTAGACTTTTATTGATTTTTGTTGGAGAACTTGTTAAGACCCTGACTGACGTCCCTTCCTAAGGGGACAACCCATGTACATACAAACTCTTATACACTCACATGTCGGCTCAGTGAAACTGCTCATGGCCATTGTTGGCTTTTATTGATGCGTAGACTGTGTTGTTTTACCTTGTTTTGTCACCGGTCTTTTGGTCGCCTGTTGTCGCGGTCGGGGCGACCAAAAGACCGCGACCAAAAGACCGGCGACCAAAAGACCGGCGACCAAAAGACCGGCGACCAAAAGACCGGCGACCAAAAGACCGGCGACCAAAAGACCGGCGACCAAAAGACCGGCGACCAATCGACCACACACGTAGTAGCTAGTGTTTCCCAAATTCTCTTATCTACCAATTCAGAGAAATGTGTAAACAAACTAACTAGAAAATTGTTGTTAAACTCAAGGTCCAAGGGCCAGATCTGACCCGTTAGATCATTTTGAGCGGCCTGTGAAAGTCAATGTAACGTGCATTGAATTCATGTCTGTAGTCCTTAATGAAAGCTAGAAAAAAAATAGGAAGAAAGAAACCAAAACTACCACATGGGAGTTTGACATCCATCAACTAGAAGATATTTCATAATGCCAAAGGATATTGAGCTGAAACACACTGCCAAAACGAAGTTCATCAAGGAATATACAGTGCTAATGCTAATTCAGCTAGATTGACACATACATTTATAGAAGTGATATGCAGCAAAAGTACTTCAGTTCTCTTCGGAATTTCAATGGCAAGGAATGCCCACGTTAATTTTGCAAAACAGCAATAACTTGAAAATGTCATCACAGTCGTGTTTCATATGACTTTTCAACAGGATGACAGAAAAAAATCAGTCGCCATAACATTTTTTTCTCACACGCTGTACTCCTTCGGGATTTCATTATTATTCTCAAATGAAAGAATAAAAGACTTCCTTAAATATGTTTCCTGGACCGACATTCTCGTGGTTTTGAATGTCAGATTGTCTCGATGCACATGGGAGAGTTGACTTTGAATGATGTTGAATGTTTTATGACTGCCTGCTTTTGTGTCACAGTGCTGTGCTGTGCTGAGACTTCATCAGGAGATGAACGCAAAACTTCCCTTTCCTGAACACAGGAAAGCTGTCTTTGGGAGAATTCTAACTTATATACTAAGTATATCCGTCGAGGTTAACTTTTATAAAAAATGAAGTGTATGGCTACACAGTCTTTGTAAGTACAGCCTTTGTCATTACTGTTCGCTGATCCCTAAAAAGGGGATTTTTCATAAATGCAGGTGTGTTTCATATACTAGTGTTTTTTGGCCATCATCCTTTTGAAGACTTTTGGCTGAAGTCAAACTTTCTAACAGTGAGCAGTACTTTTAAAACCAGATTGCATTGAAATTACACGGAAGCAGCAAAGCAACCCCATAAAATATTCACAGTTAAAACTTTAGTCTTATGTTTTTTTGCTGTATTTGTATATTTGAAAAAAAAAAATAGACGTACCTGCCAAAAAGTTGTGTCGTGTCATCAAAGGACGTTCTCCCACAAGATTTGTGGCTTGTCAATGCGCATTTTGTGCGGCTTACTGTATTTAATGATTTGGCCTGTGCTGTGTGAACAAAGACAACAAGAAAAATGTCACCAAACAAAATGACATCTCACGACAGGCAGTCTGGTGTTAAATAAGATGTCCATAGCCAGAAAGTCTCAAGTTATGGGTCCTCTAAATGAATAGTGATCCAAAGCACACAGGAATTAAAAGCTTACAAAACAGTGGCCTATACTAAAGTGGCCTCCATTGAGCTCTATTCGAAATGTAATTGATTTGATCTGTAGAGGGAGCTTAAAATGGCACCCTTCGAACTTGTGACAGGAATAGGCCATGTGAAAACAATAAAAGAATTACCTACTTCTAAAGTCGAAATTTCAGTCTGGTGGGTTTTTTTTTTATGTTAGCTTAACAGACAATTTTGTCCACCATAATGGCTTTTTATCACAATGTCAGTCTGCAGTAATGACTCCTATAGTCAGTCGTTGTTGCTCCTCTCGGTGTCCGACAATGTGTAGCAAGCTAATGTCACATAAATTCTTTGCTATAGGCAGTTTATAGTTTAAAGCACTTTAACACTAAAATGATCCATTTTCCTTGATTGTGCACGTTGATGGATTTTTTTTTTTAAATGAAACCAGCATTCAGTTTTAGGGCAACTGTAAACTGATTGCCTCTGACCATTTTACTACGACATTAAACCCCAACACCAGGATCAGTTTGAACTCGAGTACAGTAGACATTAATTAACACAATGTCACATTAACACCACACTTTTGGGAGGGAAAAAAACAGTCAGACTTAATTCTTGAACACTTACTCTATAGCTTTAAACAGGAACACTGACTAAGTGACTAAAAGAAATGAACTCATTTTTTGTAGTGTCCATTTCACAATTGAAAATGGGGACATTTCTAAATTAGTAACAATTAGTATTGAGTCGTTTGTCATCATTGTAAAAATAAGTGACAATGATTGTTGCATTGAAGCCCTTTAAGATACTTAGGACAATTTACTGGATCTACTTGATTTTAATAAGCACACATCAAACCTTCACTGTCCATCATCTGCTTAATGCACTCCATTCACAGTCAAGTCATTAAAACAAATTCAGAGTGTTATTGTCTTAACGCATCGATGCCCTTCCATTAATGTGGTTCATTGCTTAAGGTTTACTTTCTCTTTCAAATCAACAACATGTTTTAATAGACAGAGAGAAGACAACTCACACTTAATATACTATGTGTGACAGGAATTAACCCATACCATTTCTTTATAAAAATGTAATGCAACCATCTGAAAGACACTAAATTGACAATAACAACAAGGTTACTCTATATAGTATGGACTGTTCTTTAATTTACGATAATCAAAATGTTACCCCTCAATACTAGTTTCACAACAAGTGATTCGTCAAAGTGTTAGGTAGATTTAATAATATGATGAGGAAATTAAATATTATAGCTCCAATGTTATACAATTTGGCCTGTAATAAAAATTAGTTTGAAACTTCTGCTGTACTTTTAATTTATTTATTTATTTTAACATTCTAATTCAGTGACTAAACTGGGCGTTTCCTGTAATGCATAGCAGTTCTCAACGTACCGTGGGAAGACTTTACAATATTTGTGATTTCCTCCCAAGGCATTTTAATATGGTGCACACGTGGAGGTCAACTTGCAGTTCCGTACTTTGTGTGTGTTGACCTTAACACATGCACATTTTTGTAATACAAGACTACTCTAAAGGAATGACAAAATCTAGCATATCAGCATAAAAAAAGCATGTCTAAAATACTATTTTTTTCATATTTGTCTAAAAACATAGGGTTTGATATCATCATTCTAATAGAGATTAGATATAAAAGATTTTTTTGTTCCACTATCAACATCAATTCAAAATCTTTTTGGGTGTAACTGTTGATTCAAGTTAAAAAAAACTTTTTCTGAATGTTATACCATTAATTTATTTCTTAAGAACGATAGTTAGGACACACCCTTCAATTGTAAACAAATGCAGCAAAAAGCTATGAATATTAAGACACATTTGCAATATATTAATAGGTAATATCTTGAAATACACAAAAACAAACCCTGTGACCTTCCATGATTATGCCCAATTTACTTATAACAGTTTTTTTGTCTCTAAAAGTGTCACGTAACAAGAAAGAATGCTCATGCATGTGTCACATTGCTATCCAATATTCTCTCTGACATTTGACATGCAAATAGATACAGTTACTGTGTTAATGGATCCGATGGATTTTTCTGTCACGCAACCCATCCAGTTAGATGACTCCTTAACTAATATTTTCAGAGCATGCATGTATAAGCAGGCGGGCCATTAATGTGGCAATTTCGGCGTAGTCTGGGAGAAATAGCTTTCTCGGAAACCTACTTCGACATTTTTGCACCCTAATTTGATTCATCTGCACATTTGTTTTAATACACAAGGACATTGGAAGCATATGACATATGTATTCACTTTTACATTTTTTGAAAGGTCCAATCTACTTGTCAGAATACAGAATTGAAGAATATATCAGAGTGGTAATCATGGAGCACAAAGTATGTAAGTGCTATACACAGAGATTAAATTATTGGAAATTTCTCGGTAATTCTGTGTACCACCACCAACCCCAGTGGATGTCATAGAGAAAACAAACTCTTGTTTTATCTAAATTTACCACCGACCAGCAGGAGCAACATGTTGTCTGCGATATGACAATGCCCGTCGAAATGCTGGCTTTTGTTGTAAGAATAGAAAGGGTATCAGTTTGACAGTTAATTTCCACATTACTAATGCAACATCCAACTTCTGGCTCATCTGGCTGCTTTCAATTGTGGCCACCAAAATATGTTTGCGTGACGTGGGAAATAATGTCTGCTCCCAGGCTAAGGCCACTATGTTTATCTCATGTGATAAGTTTCACGTGTGCTGAATTTTCTATTTTCCACAACGTTACCACCACAAATTCCTTTGAGTCCTATACTCCGACGAAGGTTGTTGATGCCAGAATCATAATTAATGAGAATCTATTGAAAAGTACACCCCTGACGCCAAACTGTGGTTAATGGTGGGGTAATTTTGGCCTGAGATCTTGTTATCTACATACACACAGCTTGTGTCCTCAATTGCCAGACAACATAATACAACAGAGATACAAATTGTCAAACTACCGAAGCAGAAAGTTTCAGCGGGAAAAGAAGTTGGATCAAAAGAACTGAATATTCTAAAAAAAATACTGGCGTTGATGCAACGTATGATTCAGATAACCCTGAACACAATACAATGCATATAAGAGGAAATCAAATATATTATTATATTTATTCATTTTCTGAACCACTTATGCTATTGATGACTTCACAGGGGGTGCTGGAGGCTAACTATGGATACCAGGCATGGGACACTGAATAGGTGGCCATTCAATCACAGATATTAATATATTATTATAAAAATATTTTTAATCGCTGCATTTTTTGCATTTTTTGGGGACTTTAAGACGCAGTATCAATGAAAAAGGCTCATTACTGGATCAATGCACTGAGTTTATTTATTATCTGTCAACATTATTATTATTTTTCAAGGTAGATTGTATTTTGTTTTTACATAACAGAATCTGTTCATCTAGTCATTGTAATTTCTTGATGCTTTGTTTATACTATACGAAGCATTTTTTTAAGTTAATTTTGAATTTGTATTACAGAAATACAGTAACGTAATCTAGACAGTTTGCCCCACTTTCTAAAGTAATAGTCAGTAAGATCAAAGTCCTCCTCCGCACATCCTTTCGAGTTTTCAAATTGGAAAAAGGTTTGGACAGCCTTGGTTGAGGGGCTCATTTCAAAGAAAGCCTCGTTGAAGCACTTTGAACCAAATGATCAAGTACTTCAAATTGCAATGGTCATGCCAAGGTTGACCCAGACTGAAGAGCTGATTCACTTGTTTCAGGTCAAGAGGCAATGATGTTAAAAAGTCCCATTTATTAAAGGAAATACTTTGGACATATCTTTCAAATAGAGTTTCAGATTCTTTGTTTCTGATGGCTGGCAGTTGTAACAATTTTCCTTTTCCAAAATGCAATCAAAACATCAAAGATGGATGTTATACTTTTCATTATTGTACGTAGAATTATTCAGCATTATTGTTTTTTATATTATTTTTCTATCACTATAAATTCATTAATACGTCAATACAATTTTAAAATAAGATGAATTAATGTGATTAAAATGATTGTATTTTGCATTAGATTTCACTCATTGCATGCTATTAAAGGCAATACTAGATGCCCAATTGTGTGCCCTACGACTGACTGGCGACCAGTCTAGGGTGTAGTCTGCCTTTCGCCCGAAGACAGCTGGGTTAGGCTCCAGCAACCCCTGCAACCCTATCGAGGATGGCCGGTATGGAAAATGAAAGATGAAAGATGCCCAATTCATTTCAACTGAGAAGAGCGGCCTTCTCTGGTCATCTTTCAATGCCATTTGCGCCTAAAAGTCCAAATAAATTGGTCGTTTAGTGCCATCAATGACAGCCACTTAAATGAGTTCCCTATGCGTGTAAAAAGGGGGAAAAAAATAATTCTTCCATTGCAATATTAGGCCAAGCTAACTAATAGTTAAGGAATACCCTGGCTGAGGTCTGTCAATTGCAAAATGACAGTTTAGGCCAAAGCTGAGATTTAAACTCAAGACCTTCTGAGGATAAAGCAGAAATGTCAAGCTCTCATTACCATTTTCTCTTAAAGCAGAAGCAAAAAACGAATATTATGATGATGGGGCAGACACATTTGTGCTGTTTTATGTTTACAACTGAGCCTCCAAGTGGCACCATAATGATGATGTGTCTTGGAAAAATGGCTCTGACACCTCGGCTGTGGAGCTTTAGATTGGGCCTCAAGTGTGGGATGTCTGGGACTGGCAACATTTTTTTATGTGTTATTATATCTTGCAGCCCCCAAACACTTTTGAAATTGATGAATGATGCTGCTTGAAAAGATTTGCTAAGCGCTCAGTAAGACGAGTTGTCTCAAATAGACTGAGAAGATCACATGTCAACAGGATACAGAGATATTCTTACACATTAGACACACAAGGGTGTGCATGTCAAAGAAATGTTATCCCTCTGATGGAGTTTGTTTTTCTCCCTCATGCTTCTTTTCTGTAGCCTTTTTGAGAGTTAGGGAATTTATGAAGGAGTGACATGTCAAAAAGTTACGCTGTTATTTAGTCCTACAGACAGACACAAAAGATTGTAAACAATTTTGGAATAATGCATCCTCATTAAGTGATAAGGAATAAGTCAATTAGTTCCTGTTCAAAGATTAAAAGAAAAAACAGGGTGAGTTAAATGTATGCCATTTCTGATGAAATGATGATGAAATACTGTTTGTATTTTCCCCCCATGTAAATGGCAAAGACGAAAAAGCATTTATGTTGATATTTCACAAGAGAATTCAGATTCTTCATGAATAATTAACATGTCTCTAGATTTTGTAATTATTTATTTACAACTAAGTGAATTAGTGCATTTTGCTCATATTTTGGTGCGTTGCTTCTTCCATGTTCTTTACAAATTGCAACCAAGTATCAAATACAAAGTATTGCAATCAGTTGGAAGCTTTTATCAACATGTCTGTTGTAGCTCATGCATTTTGGGGAGTAGGCTTTAAGTGACCTAACCTACTACTTTACTAGAAATATCACGTCGACAATTAACAAAGAAAATACGATGCACCTATGATCTAAAAACTCTAGATCTTTGATGGTGTTTTTAGACCAGAAGAAAAGGCCTTGATGGATTTGATCTCATGTTACCAAAGTGAGTGCCTAGCTAATTCTGAACTACAGACTCTATCATCATAATGATTAAATTTAATTTTGTGATGTACATAATATATATTTTAAAATTCTGACCTTGACTCGCAAGCTATGAGTGGTCATGGCAACAGCACAGTTAATTGCTCTGGTTTGAGTGAGCGCAGCAAACGCAGGGAAGCATAGATTGATGGATGAGCACTTAGGTGGAGTATGGCTATGAATAATACACGTTTTCCAAAATAGACTTTTAACAAAGATTAATATGTTTTTGGGTGGGAACATGCAACTGATAAAAACACAAGCCTTTACAGCAGTGGTTTTCAAACTATTCCACAAAGGGCCACAGTGGGTACGGGTTTTCATTCCAAACCAGAAAGAGGACACTTTCACCAATCTGATGTCCTACACGTCAGGTGCTTCTTGTTTTCTGCTGAAATCTCATTGGTCAAACTGTCTGTGCTGGATCGGTTGGAACAAAAACCTGCACCCACATCGGCCCCCGAGGACCGGTTTGGGGACCCCTGCTTTACAGGAAACACCAACATTCAACATGGTTGTTGATCCTTTAAAAATACAGGAGAGTTAGCCTTTTCCTACACTTAATATTGGCAAAAAAGGTATATTATTATAGAAATAAAAGTCTGTAATGATTTATGTTAAGCATACTACTGTTATTCTGTACACAACTATGCAGTATGAGAACATAATTTAACTTTAAATTGCAAGCCCCAAATATGTAGTAAAAGAAACATGGAATTTATTAGGCCATTCTGTGGCAAGAAAGTCTTTAAAAGATTTCTTTTCCACAAAGTGATTAAAATTGCTGCAATCAAGCACCAACTCACTTGCAATACACCTGATTGCCCACAGTGGAAAAAAAATCATTTTAGTGAATGAAATTCATGAATCATTAGGCAAATTTATCAAAAAATGATTCAACTTCAACATAACCTTTATGGGTCTTTATGAAAAAGAAATAAAAATTCAAAATATGTATAATTTAAAATATTGGGCTAAAGGTTCAAATGTAAAAACCAAACTTTTAAGTGTCTTCTTTTTTGCTTTGTTTTTGGTTTCTCTGACTGTGATGTTTGTCATCAGAACAGTGATGTGTGGACAAAAAGTTTAGATAGTAGATTATTCAAAAGGTTTTGAGTCTGCAATAAGAAGAGTAGGGACTAATTTTGGTTCAAGAAATGAGTGAACGCCACAACAACAAAGATTTGAGATGTCATTAAATACCATTTTTTTGAGCCACGTTCTGACAAAGGTAGAAAATAATTACAGAAAGATTATCGTTCAACAAAGCAATTGTTGCATGTGTGAGGAAGATGTTTTGCTGAAGTTACAATTATCACATTTGGCTGGTATACATGGCTCTTTTAAAGTGTTGTTTAGTTCAAACGTGGTGTTGTTGAAATGGTGTTGTTTCCAGTCATGTAACTTGCTAGTTCCTGTAGACTATGTTTCAAATTGTGCAAATGATGTTTTTTTCCCACAGTTCCTTCAATAGTGTAAACAAAGCAAAGTTTTTCGAGGTATATTTATATCACAGTAAACACTATATTTTCAAATAGTCCAATAGTTATCAAATCATCAACTGTTGAACATTATTTTCCCCAAATAAACCTTGTACATAAGACTGTAGATTAGTATTAAAATACCCAATAAAAAATAAAAACTTCTATAGCTAAATAGAAAAAGCTTGGTGTCTGGACCAAATGAATTTATTACAGATTAAGTCATGTGGTGATATCAGCTCCATTATGTTTTGTGTGTTTGTTGTGTCCTCTACAAACATTGCCTAGAATGACACCAAAAAGTCTGCCAGTTTCCGCGAAAATGACTATTATCTATTTTTCATGGGACAGAAGCCGATAGGGATTGAACGCTTATTACCGACTGGCACACTATTTTTCCTGTTAAATTGAGGAAAACTAATATAAGACTCCCCAGCAAGCAAACAATGTTCGGAGGGAGAAAAAAAAGCACACACCAAGCCCAAAAGAGGAAATCCAGGCTCAGTTGGAAATTGTTGGATGTGGAAGCCTGTTCCCTAATGGCAGCCCAGTCTGCTGGAACCGATCCCTGTGGAGGATTTCTCATGAGCCATTGTGATCTCGCACACAGGCATGAGGGCACACTCCCACACATACACATTCATCAGACCGTGGTGCCATTAGGACCGAGACCACATCCATCAGTTCGTTTTATGCAAACTGCACTTCAAGTCCCAATATGAAAACTCCGTTTTTTAATTTAACTCATCCAAAAGTGTCACAGATCTCTCTGTACTATCAACACAGTGTCCCAATGGAAATATCCACACGTCGAGAAAGTGGTTAATTAATCTTTGCAATCACAAGCCATACTGATAAGATTCAGGAATAGCCAAACCACACAGGAAGCCGACTAATTCTGCTCCTAGCATCTGACATATATCATTGTGCTGCAGCATTAAATATTAATGCTATGATTCAAATGAGTATGATTAATAGTGCTTAGCTGCCATTTAAGACCTTCAGCGCATGTCTGACAAACAGGTTTGTATAGACACTGGAATTGTCTCTTCCAGTTTGCGTAGCGTCATTGTGAGGAAAGATGTTATGTCACAAAACAAACAGCTTGAAAATGTGCATATGACATAAAGATTATCCTTGGTTATTTTTAAATATATATTCCACACAACGAATATCAGGGTTTCTGTTACTTTCATTTTGGAGCCGCGGTGAGCACGCACCACGTACCTATCTGCAAACACAAACTGCACGGACATGTCTGCAAACGTGTTATGTAGTGCAATGTCGAAAGTCTCTTCATTATTACAGTGTAGTGTTGCACCAATTGCGAAGAAATATCGTGAAGCAGTCTTCCAACTCTGAAAGACTGTTACTTGAAGCCACTTGTATTGTTCTTTTTGTCTTAAAGCAGCTTGTTAAGGCACGCTTTTTCTTTGATTGAGTGTCAAAAAACAAAAGAAATCAAATATAGCCTGACGTTTTCTTAAGCTTTTGAAACTTTGTTTTTACTAAACTCTTTGCTTAGTGGAATTCAGCATTTGATGTTCCACTGCAGTAGGTTCAAATCTGAGCGAATGAGTTCAATGATTTTATCCAAAACAAATTAATATATTGTCAATGGGCCATATTTCAGCTGTCCACTGTTTGACATGTGAGATGTTGAAAAATCACCCACACAGTGAGTATTAGATATAAAACAGAATAATTATTCAGTTTCAGAAAAATAAGACGTTTACTTAAAAACACAGTTTGACCCTTTCAACACCAGGCTATTACTAAATCCCCAAAACTGCTGTCCAGGATCTAAAATCTTCCTAACAGGGCTACTCTAATCCCTCAAAGCACTGGGTTAACCAAAAACCTTTTTTCCCATAGAACAGAATATACTTCACTGCAAGCATCAACTTCTAGGACCTTATTTTCCGCACTATGAGGCTCACCAGATTATAAACCGTATCTTCAATGAATAGCCAATCTTAAAAATATAAGGCGCACTGGATTATAAAACAGAGTAGCAGTAGTAGTAGTAGTTGTTGTAGTAGTAGTAGCTGTAGTAATAGTAGTAGCAGTGGTGGTAATAGTAGTCGCAGTAATACTACTTGTAGTAGTAGTAGTAGTAGTGGTGGTGGTGGTAGTAGTAGCAGTACTACTTGTAGTAGTAGTTGTAGTAGTACTAGTATTAGTACTACTACTACTGGTAGTAGGCGTAGTAGTAATAGTACTACTACTAGTTGTAGTAGTAATACGACTAGTTGTAGAAGTAGTAGTAGTAACAGTACTACTACTAGTTGTAGTAGTAGCAGTAATACAACTAGTTGTTAGTAGTAGTAGTAATAGTACTACTACTAGTTGTAGTAGTAGTAATACGACTAGTAGAAGAAGTAGTAGTAGTAATATGACTAGTTGTAGAAGTAGTAGTATGACTAGTTGTAGAAGTAGTAGTAGTAATAATAGTATTAGTTGTAGAAGTATTAGTACTAGTAATAATAGTACTAGTTGTAGAAGTATTAGTACTAGTAATAATAGTACTGGTTGTAGAAGTAGTAGTACTAGTAATAATAGTACTAGTTGTAGAAGTAGTAGTACTAGTAATAATAGTACTAGTTGTAGAAGTATTAGTACTAGTAATAATAGTACTAGTTGTAGAAGTATTAGTACTAGTAATAATAGTACTAGTTGTAGAAGTATTAGTACTAGTAATAATACTACTATTAGTAGTGATAGTAGTAATACTACTACTGTGGTAGTAGTAGTAATACTAATACTACTAGCATCAGTAGTAGTAGTAGTAATGCTACTACTACTACGACTACTACTAGTATCAGTAGTAGTAGTAGTAGTAGTAGAAGAAATAATGCTACTACTACTACTACTACTACTAGTAGCAGTAGTAGTAGTAATAATTCTACTACTACTAGTAGCAGTAGTAGTAGTAGTAGTAGTAGTAGTTAGGAGTTGTGTTATACATCAAGTTGTGCTAAAGGCAAATTCATACAATCATACTATGAAAAACCAATAGTGAACCATAGGACGCATAGAATTAGAGCGCAATTCCAGTAGTTGGGAAAATGTATCTTTTAGTTGCGCCTGGTTGTGCATTAAATACGGTAATTATTGCAGCACCATACAGACAAACACTAATAATAGCAAGCCAGATAGACAGCTTGAAATTCAAAAAAAATATTATTTACAATGTGGAAGTAACGTGCAAATTGTGTAAATTTTTGGCCAGTGCTGTATTTCTATAAATAAATGAATAGCAGAATCTTGCTATTAGAAGTTGCCGTGAGAGATTCATTAAAACCATTCCTCTTTAGAGAACAAACAGAGCTGCTGCGTAGCTTCCTGCAACACAGCCATGTTTTTCACACCAAGTTAGACACCAACTCCTGGGGCCTCTTTTTCGTCTGAATTTAATCTTACATGATTCAGCAGCTCAGTCTTATACAGTATATATGTATATTCTTAAAGCAAAGCCATGTCTTTGTTAGGTGACATAACATAACAAAGAGCTAGTTTTGCTACTACTGAATAATCAGGTTTGGGGTGTTTGTGCAATGTGCAATCAAAAGTAAAATAGCTTTGGTTATTATATCGTATCTGGTTGACCTACAATTTCAGGCCATGGTTATTTTTATTTTTTTTATTAAATACTCAACAACTAAATTTATTATGCTTAAGAATCATTACAAAAATACCTTGATCCCAGGAAAATTAATCTTCGCCTAATAATGTGACAACATTAAAAAGTTATTTTTTCCAATGTGTAAGAGTGGATGATTTTTTTTTTAATAAAAGCCAATATTTCCAAATTATAGGTAAAATAGCCGTTGTCAAACTTTCTTAAATGAATAAACGAGGATCTCAGATTGTCTCGCTAACTCAATAAGTGCAGCAGGCTTTGAACACAGAAGGGCAACAGCTTGAACAGGTACAACAACTATAAGTTGTGTGCGCCTATTCATTTTGCGGTTTTATTTATTTATTTAGTTGTTTACCTGTTTTAAGTGTGTATTAGCATTTATGCCGTAGATGAAAACATGGTCGTCACACAATGGCTGCACTTCTAAGCAATGCCATGTATTAGGTTTAAACATGATTTTCTTCATTTCCAGAGTGCTAAGAAATGCACAGTATGCATACTTGGAATATTTTGTGCAACAGGCTTTCACATGAAGGTCAGTTAGATTATGTGATGTCTTTTGCATTGAATTATTCATTTTCAAAAGAAAATAAGATGTTTTTAAAAGGATAGTGCAGCCCAGCGGAGGAGTGGTTAGCGTGTCCGCCTCACAGTTTTGAGGTCCTGGGTTCAAATCCAGGTCGGTCCACCTGTGTGGAGTTTGCATGTTCTCTCTGGGCCTGCGTGGGTTTTCTCCAGGTACTATGGTTTCCTTCCACATTCCAAAGACATACATGGTAGGCTGATTGGACACTCTAAATTGCCCCCAGGTATGAGTGTGAGCGCGAATGTCTGTCTCCTCGTGCCCTGGAATCGACTGGTCACCGATTTAGGGTGCCCCCGCCTCGTGCCTTAAAAGTCAGCTGGGATAGGCTCCAGCACCCCCGTGACCCTTGAGGATAAGTGGTTCACAAAATGAATGAATAAAAGGATAGTGCCATACCTACTTTAAGTATTATATGAAGTATTTTTTTTCAGTTTAACTTTCTTCTAACATCTTATAATGATGAATTCTATAATATAGGTGTAATGTGTTAACTAAATATGAACAAATCTTGTTTGTATTAAGCTTCATTCATTAGCATTGTTATTGGACACATTTTTGGACACATTTTTTTCCATTATTCATTTTAAGTGATAAATCTTACCTCTAGACAGATCCGATGAGAGCCTGTTTTCTTAAAGCACCACACTAGCCGGAACGTTTTCTTGGTGTGGCTGGTTATTACAAAGCTTAAAAGCTTGCAAGGTCTATCATCCTCCGGACATTGTGAAGAGTTCATGCCAAGCCCCATGCAGGTTTTCCCCATCTAAGTTTTTTCTCTGTACAAGGGGAAGAATTCATGTCAGTATGCATGCCAACAGAACCCCGGAGACAGTCTCCTTCTCCCTCAGTGTTCCACACTGTGGTTTCAAATAGTCCCTTAGATCAAATTCCCTCCTGTGCCAATGTTTCCACCATTTTGAACACAGCCAAAAAGGCATTTACCAGGTGGTGATGAAATGACAGCTCCATCATAGCAAAAAATGTAGTGACTTATAAATAAAGCATACATATCTGATGTGAGTATTTAAAGGGACTGTGAATAAGCCTGCTCATTGATGTGAAGGATTGCTCATACCTATGAAAGACTCTTTTCAAAAAGTGTCCTTATGTCCACCTACGAAATGACCAAAACTGGTCTAAAACATATTTTCGCTAAACTTACGAACGTACAAAAACAGGTCCCTTGGCTACAAAATTATGGTACAGATGTTCCCGTAATATATAATACGCGAAGAAAGAAAAATGGCCACTTATGGTTAATTATGATTGCCAATTATCTCTGATGCACATTGAAATAAAATGTGTTCAACAGTGAACGCTCACAAATACTGCCATGAGACACTTATAGAGCAAATTTTCCTGAACTGTATAAGCCAACACACAAATCATTCGCGGCGCAGAGTATGTCTTTGTTTTCCCACTTGCTTATAAACATGACTTCAAAGTCCTCTCCAACACTGGAGAGGTTTTCACAGCAACCTGTTAACGACTTGAAAAGCTATTATTAAACATGCTAGCAAAGTAGTGTTCACTTTAAGCAATATTTAAGCAAGGATGAGTGCAGCTAACTATTCTCTGCTAGTTATATTCTGTTTGAAAAATATTTTCAGCACGGGCTTTATTCTTAGGTTCAAATACATTGAAAAATACCACAACAGTCTTGATAATCATCTTTTTTATAGGCGTCCAGATGAGTCGAAAAATAATCAGTGGGCTTACACAAAAGTTAATTGCATGCTTCAGTTTTTTTATTTAGTTTTTTATTTTAAATCAAGGTTCTTGTTGAGGTTTTCACTGTTTTGTGTTGAGCATATTAAGAGAAAATGCCTTGAGGTAATGCCAATGAAATTGAATTCATAATTCAATAACAGACTCTTGTCGATTTACACACGATGTTGATAATTACTCATTGTCTCACGCAAATTGAAAATTTTTATCTAACATTTTAACAGTACTCGTTCCACAGCTTTTTCATGGTCAAGGCTTGCTGTGACAAATAAATATTATCCACTTCTGATAAAACTGCAATGGCTGCATTTAGGATCTTTTTTAGTTTCCAAAAAATAAAAGGAATAAAATAAAAAGTAGCAGCAGTTTCATTATTAGCTGTGGTTGAACCATTTTTTACAGTAATTGTAATTGATTTAAAGAGATAAAACACAAATCCATACGGTCTACCATGAATGGACTGTCTAAATGAATGGATGAAATGAGGCAAACATACTGATATAATTTAAAAAATCCTTGAGGAATATTTTCTACACATTCCATGATCTATAATTGGACCAAGGGAATCAATAAGAACAGAACTATATGCGGTGAAGCAAGTGATTTCAATCTAGCACTAAATATCCTGAAGTGGATTACTTTCATACAATCTCACACCTCTGCACCACTACATGAAATATGGATATGGTTATAAGGGAAGAATGGCTGTATAGGAAAATGAAAGGTTTCTTTCCCAAAAAGCCACTTGAACCAATGCCAAAATTTCGAGAGCTGGGTCAAGGTCCACTTTTGCAAAACACCTTTGCATTTTTCTCTGTCTTGATTCGGCCAGTAGTTTAATTAAAAAGACCCCATGCTACGATACCTTTCAAAACAGGCATCAGAGGACTTCACCTAGCATTGCCACAGTATCAGAGTAGGTCATTAATATCCAGAGATTTGTCTCTAGTCACTTGATGACTTTGAAATATTGTAATTGTGAAGTGGCAAAGATTATTCATCTATTAAAACAAACAGAGGTTATTACAACATCTTTAATGAACATTTTTCAATTTGAACGCCTTGTCAGATGCCTGAGATGTTATTCAGACTAGTCTAAAAAAAAAAGTGTGATATTACAGGCCATGATATTAAATGAACCAGAATTTAAATTAGGTTTAAGAAAAAATGGGGGAGAACGTCTATGCACTTGTTCTCCTGTGATTTAAGTAGGAGATCGCAAGAAAAGAAAACATTAACTTCTTCCAGCTTTTAAATCACGGTGCATTTAGGCAACAATCAATAGCCCTAAAACCACCACATTTTTTTTTGTCAGGTCACATTTTAAAATTCATCACTTACTTTGATAACTGGCTGAAACGACACAAAGTTTGTAGAACATGGTTACTCTGAGCATTAGTCTGTACAGAGTCTGGCAAACACTGTTTGTACATATGCCATCTCAAAACACACAAAGGATCATATTTCTCCTTGGATGGTTGTGTAAGTTGAATAATGGAATGAATAATTGAATTTTTTTTTACAAATATAAATAATAGAATGACAAGGATGTTTCCTGGCAACTCATCGGTAATGACACTTCACCTATGTTATCCTCCATTATCTCATTTTACAGTTAGAATGTAATGCCTACATTTTATACATACATATAAAGGAAGGTCAGCACCAATTACAATATGAGAAATATGTTTTCAAAATCCATTTACCATCCAGCATACAACAAATAAAAGAGTCTACATAGCTCTGTACAGATGCCTCTTTTGTGTATGTGAGAAAATAAGAGCTATATCAATACATTCCAAGAAGTCCATTGGAATCATTGCAAAGCAGTAATAACAAGAATGGGCTTTTGCCATTCTAACTGGCTTAAGGGGCTTTGTCATCCAGCCCAACAAACAATAGCAAGCATGTATCAACACGGATTAAGTTCAATCAGCATGTAATTACATAAACATAATGTGCACTCAGCTAACTTAATTTCAAGTGCTAGGTTATTGCGGCTTGTTGACGGCTTTCTATACTTGTATAGCCAAAGAAACCATAATGCAGATCAGTGCATCCCAAGAGTTTCACTTTTATACACACCGTTCTTTTCTTGAACAGCACAAGGCCAATGACCACACAATAAACAAGACTGTTGACTCACTCCCTGGCATTTTAAGAGACCACAAAAGCATAAACATTTAGTACGAAGGGCTAAGTCAAGCACAATATGCTCTAACAAGACAATTTTTCAGCAGAATGTGAATCCCTTTAAATGTAAGGGATGTGTATGCCCAAAAAAAACATCGGATGACATTAGGAATATGGAAAGCCATCACTAAGCTAATAGTACAATATGTTAGTTGATGCCAATGATGTAATTGGATTGGATTGGATAACTTTATTCATCCCGTATTCGGGAAATTTCATTGTGCCAGTAGCAAGAAAAGGCATAGTTAGACAGTACAACAAAGTGAAGGGCATACATTTAAAGTCACAACAAGGCCAAATAGCACAAATTTAACCACCTAATCTCAAGCAGAAAAAGGGAAAAATGCAAATATGTTGGCTAGTGGAAAGGAGGATTTTGTGTTATGCATCCCATTACTACATTAAAAGAAAATTGGAACCACGTCGTTTCGTGACGTTAATGCAGTGGACTGTCAGGGGATATAATACGTGTTTGTGTTAATGTGCACACCATATCTGTCTGTCTGTCTGATTCTGTCTCTCTCGCAGTCTATAAAAAAAAGAGAAAAGAAATGTCGATTGTTCGTTTTAATAATGGCATTTGCTCTCAATGGCACGTACATAAGTCTGCAGTGATCATTTCCGGCTGTGACAAACCCTCTAAGCACAAAGTGTAATAAATAAATAAAGCGTGCATATGACAGGATTAGCACAGACAGGGATCTTAATCGCTACATTTGAAAACAGTTGGGAAGTGAAAATCTCTCACATCTTCATCTGGCTTTGCTTCTCAGAGCGTGAGATTAAACGGTAATGTGATGCTTAGTTGTGAACGCATGACACAAAGATGTCTGATAGATATCAGCCACAAACTAAATGCTACAAGACTCCAAACAAACAAAAACAAAAAGCATTCAGTGGAAGTCAGAGAGTTGAACTGATAAGTCTAAAAAACAAAAAGAATGTAGAATAAGTGTACGGTGTACTTTTTGGAATAAAATATGTTTGGGTTTTCAAGTGCTACATATGAAATACAGTCATATGTCGATGTAGTAAAAGCTCGATAGAACAAGAATCAACCAGAAAAGATTACTGTGTCAGCTCTATTTTGTAACATGATGGTGAAACATTGGACAAAAAGAAAAAATAAATAAACACAAACAACAATAGCCATAACAGGAATGCAAAATGATCACAATGGATGTAGTAGACTGACAACAGAAATCGGCTTAGAACACAAAGACTTCAAATAGTACACCATGATAGATGTCGTGTTGTGATCATTTCTGATCCGAACTATTCATCCAGTAGATTGTTGTAATGTTTGACATTGTGCTTACTTCTGCCAGCGGCCTGAAAACGCAAGATAGCTGCAACGTTTTTTCTTACTGGATAATAAAGTTAGTGACTAAGGTTATACAAACTCCTGGGTAAGTACTTTTGAAAAAGCTCAAATTTGAGATAGTCACAAAATGGGTTCTGCCAAATTGTATCTACAGTAATTCTGTGTGCATATGTATGTATGCTTTTCTTTTCTTTTTCCTGTACAAAGCATTTGGAATTAACAAATTGCCTGAAACTTCCTGGCTGCTATAATTTTGTATTGAATGTTACAAAAAACAGCAGTTATACAGTTAGATGCAGCCCTGTTATGTCACGATAAATGCATGTGTACAGTGATTACATGTACATTTTGAAGAAAAATTGTCTTTTAAAATATAACTAAAACGAAAGGGGACCTCAATTGATATATAATTCACTTAGCTGTCATAACAAAAGGTACAATAATTATATGAAAAGCATATATAGAAAGGATATATAAAGGTACATATTTGACACCTAGTTAAATATATAGGAAAAATTGAACTCCCATTGAACATGCCATTTTAGGCTTTCATTTAGCATATCAAACAATGCCTCCATAGCCTCCTTTTAAGAATAATTATAGTGAAAGTGATGGGTGGACGCTTAAGTGAGGTATGATACAAATCTGCAATATTTCTTGTCTCATCAATCTCATTTTAAGGCCCCTGAAAAATTGTAGAGGTACCTTAGTGCTTTAATAAGATTTTCTTAAATAATGAGCTTTTGGTGAAACTAAACACACATGGTGCCTTTGTGTAAACAGGCATGCATTACAGATGAGCTGGCGGTTTATTTTGAGACACCCTGGGCTCCACGCTGCTTTAATCTTTTAGTCGGGTGTGTTGTCATGCTTTTAATTTGCTTAAATACTTGCTGTAGAATATAATGCTGTCAACAAAAGCTACTTGTCCATGCAACACTGGTGTTTACCCACCTTGAAATCCTGAAATAACACGTGGAGTGATGTGGTTACTCCCGGGGAAGGAGATAATCATTCTGCATAGAAACGCAGCGGCACCCGCTTAAAGAAACCAGCTGAGCCCACAGACTCTGCGACATAGGAAATGCATGGCTAACTGAGATTTTAGGCATGAGCATTTCATTTCCCATTTTTCACTCATTTGCTCTGGCTAATGACAGCTTCTGAAAATAGAGGTGAGTTGATGGATGGAATTCAAAAGGATACCATCACAAAATGCTGTCAGAAATAACTAGCGTAGCAAAGAGCAGAATCCATTAATGTACCCCTCAGGGATAAGTGTTGGTGTCTGAATACTTTTAGAGCATTTTGCCATAAAGTTAAAGTCGTGTCGTGTGACACCCTGCCGTCCGATGGTCATTAAGGAATCGTCACTTTTGTAAGTGAATGTGACTGGCAACCGGCAGGGTGCAGATTAAAATGACTAGAATTATTACCACAAAGTGATTATTATTCAGTAATGGGTTTAGTCATTAACATGTAAGAAAGTAAGGGCAAATTTGGATCCTTTTTTTGCTTTTGGAGAAAGAACATCTTATCTTGATGAGAAGAAAAAAAACGTCACAGAGGACTAAAAAATATTTTCTAGTGAAAGGCTGGAATGTGAAGACTTGAATTGGACAATTTTGAGTGATTCGGGGATATATGTATTGAATAATTTATTGATTAATTGTTGAGTAATCACTAAATTGTTGTGCAATGGAAATGTTTGCTCACAAACTCTGCCTTACCCCATTCTTTCCACTCCTCTCTTATCTTTCTTTGTTATGCATGTATCCTTCTTCCATGCCCTTCCAGTTTAATGGATTGGAGGTCTGGCGCTGTAAATTGCAGCCAAAAACTATTTGTTCTTCACTTAGCCAATATGCACCATCCCAGAAATGAGTTCATCACTAGCAGAGTGTGAGACTGGCTATTGCTAACAAATTATGTGCACCAAATTTTGGCGATGTAAGCTCTGTGTGAAAACAAAATTACTTTTGGCCACATAAGGTCTGTGCGAACACAAAATTACTTTTGGCAACGTAAGGCCTGTGTGAACACAAAATTACTTTTGGCAATGGGTTAGCATAGATGAGCAAGATGGTCTGAGCATTGCTCAAAGACTCAGCTTTCTTCTTTGGGGCCGGAGTGTGAAAAAAATGAGGGTGAAAAAGGCAAAGATACACAGTCAAACGCTATGAACTAGCCGAGCAGAAACACTGGTGCTGTGGACTAAATGGAAGACGAGGCAGTGACGTCGTGAAGTGAAAACCGTGTGCGGTCGATTGGTCGCCGGTCTTTTGGTCGCCGTCTTTTGGTCGCGATCTTTTGGTCGCCCAGACCGCAACAACGGGGCGACCAAAAGATCGACGACCAAAAGACCGGCGACAAAACAAGGTAAAACAAGACGGTCTATGCATCAATAAAAGCCAACAATGGCCAGGAGCAGTTTCACTGAGCCAACGTGTGTGTATAAGAGTTTGTATGTACATTTTCTTGATTACGAGGTAAATTATCTTGATATAACATGCATCCGATTGTATAATCTAGAACCATTCTTCTTTATTATTTATCAGTGGTCAGTGTGTTGTTGGTGTGTCATGTTGGCATGGCAGCAAAGGATGGAAACTAAACAAGCAATATCAAAGCAGGTGATGCTTCACCTCGAGATTTTCCCCCCGGGAGCGGAATGTGCAGAACTGACCCCCGAGTGGCCGCCCATTGCATTCCTCGGAGTGCTCTTCACCATAATAGCAATTCACTGCCACTTTCATCTCGCTGCACCAAGCAGGAGGCTGCTGCAATGCGCGAGTCTCATGATAATATTCACAAATATGAGCATTGCAAAAATGATAATGCTTTGTGTTTATAGTGATAATTTCAGGCAACAGTCACATCGGACATAGACAACCTTCAAAGTAAGGAAAACATCGTTGGCTTCCTGCTTGCTAAAAGGGTAGCGTCAGCGGTTAAAAACTCACTCAGAAGTCAGGAAGTGTTATTTTCCCCCTATGGCTCTCACAAGGAAATGAGCATCAAAAGGTCCAAAACGTCGCATCGTGCCTAACATTGCGCTGCACATTGACTGAAAGAGCAATATGAGTGACAGTGCGCCATTTTCTGATTACATGCCTGACAGCTTGTGCTTATTGCAAACCATGGGGACAGATGTTTGCTCTCACCAGCATGCAATTACGTTTTGACTTTATGAAAATGAGAAATTAATTGAAAATGAAATATGGAATTTTTCCTAGAAATGCTGTTTGAGTATTTGTTGCAATGATTGGCAGGCATGACTGATCCCATTACATCTGTATATGTTACTGCATGTTAGATGTTTTTGCTACTTCTACAATTACAGTAGCTCGACTTAGAAAACTTAGAATAATATGAAGTCAACTATGTATTATATTTACCCCCTTGTGGCACATTTAAAACGGTTCAACCTATAAGATTTTCATTCTCTCTGTTTAAGCAGATAAACAGGATGGGTTTAAAAATATTAAACATGTCTTCAAAGAACAAAATCACATGCAAAAAAAAAAATCATTAATTAAAAAAATTAAATGATTAATACATTAATACTTATTAAATTCAGTGGTAATCATTATTTTCTCCATTTTCAGAGGTCTTAGAAAATCGGAATTTGCTTAATTATTCTAGGAACAGTCTTTCATTTTATTTACTACATTAGATGTTGTCTGTCTCTTTAACTAAGCGATTAAGCGTTACTCTCTGAGATGGACTCAGTGAACTCACAAACAAAAATGGTGGGATATCAACATTGCAATTTTACTGACCCAAGAACGGTCGTACTGGGATGATTGTGAGGGTTATGCTTGTTGTAATATACTTCGCTATAGTGTTCAACGTGCTGTAAATTGCAAGTACTGCTGTCTGCACCCTCTATTGTAGCTTCAGCATTTAAAAAAACCTATAATCTATACACATCAGCCTACTTTTGTGTCTTAGCTTTCCTTAACAAAGAAAGAGGAGGTGAGCAGTCAGGAGACTCCTAATGTGTATCTGGTGGGTCATCTCGGTGCCAGCGCGTGTTTGTGTGTATGTGTATGTGTGTGTGTGTGTTGACCTCTCAGTAGACATATGATCTTCTGGTTGTAATTGGTGTCTATTCTATTAACTTCCTTATCTGCCAGCCTCCTGACAGTGAAAGACAAATCACCGATGTGTGTTCCAAGAGTACAAAAGCACATTTACGTAATTCAGTTCCATACGGTATTAGACTGTTGCCAAAGCAGGTACATCATCTTAATTCCTTAGAAATGCTAACATGTCATTATTATTATTACTATTAGAAAATAAAGAAAACAAGACAATGCTGCAGTGCAATCACAGTTGCAATCACAGCCATCTCAGCATATTTGTTCCTAATTCCAGACACTTGTAAGCACTGGAGGAAAACAGGCTTCACTGTAATTAAAGTGCATTGTTTTCTTCTCATTATTTGTGAAATAATGAACTTCAGGTTCTCACTTAATAAAGATTATGTGAGATGTCCCCACTCACATGCCTTTTCTTTCTATTTGTTTTCCTTTCGATGGTAGGAAAAGGGCTTCCTTTTCATAATAATCAATCTAATTGCATTTCCGTGTTTGGCACTTGGGCAATTTTAACCTTGATGGATATTGAAATGGAACATACATAATGTTAAGAATGCATGCACTGTTGGATTAGCGCTAATGTGGAAAATAATTAAAAGAACAGCATTTTAATTCAACAGACTTATCATGGTAGACCTCTGAAAACGGCTCAGGCACCGATGATGGAAGGTAAAGGTAACGTGTCGGAAAAGAGGAAGGGGAGAGGAGGAGAAGGACAGATAAGGTAGGATTGGAGTTGTCAACGTGTCACTGGGATGCGGGTGGAAGTCCTCCATCTCGAAAACGGAGACGCCTATGCATCCGACATCGCCTCTTAAACAGCTGCTATCAGACAATACTTATGATTTATGTACAGCGCATGAAATGTTACTATAATACATCACAGTCTTTGTATTTTATCTTACTTATACTATAAATGGCCTTCTGTTAACATCTCGTATACAGCACTCTACTATTAAGTAGCATTTAGATGGGATATGATGTGTTTTAATCTGATCAGAATGGCAGATTTGTCCTTTTTGTCAACTACCAGCACGTATACACACACTTGTGATTTTGCAATGCCTAACTTTTCTGTTGCTAAATGTCGCAACCCGTCTTGGTCGAGATAAATTTGCATTCAAATCTCCTCTTTTTCAGCACCAAAGTTGACAAACTGAATCTGCGGCATATCAGACCTAAAAGTTGGGTTGATATTGGACAGTACATGCCGCATAGTTTTCCCTCACCTCAAGCATTGCGCAATGAATGTGATTGTAATTAAACTTAATGAGTGATGCATCTTAATATGTAAACACTATATCCAAACTAAAACCACTTGAAGTCCGCTAAAAGAGAAGAGGTCACAGTTTTATCTATCAAAACCTCCTGTAATTAATGATTTATATTCAGCATTCGTGATGCTAAAATTTATGGTAAATTAGTTCTGTACTGTAGACGAGGCTATACCGAATCAAAATAAATGAGTTTCATAAGTCATTGGCTGTAAACAGCAAAACGAGGGGCAAATGAAAGGAGAAACTGAGAACTATATTTTGTGTTTACCAAATCACATTCAAGGTGATATTTTTTTATAAACTCATGAATATAATCATAAAGATTTCTCAAAAAAACAGCTTGAAATCACTTTATGCTTTCAGTATTGGCGTGGAGTGGACTTGTACCTCAGCAGGTATGGGGGGAGAATTTGTACATCGTCTGCTTTGTCGAAAATAGTTGGAAAGCTAATGAGCATGAAATTAAACTGTTACACATTTAGTCAATATAGCACATCTAGCAGTGTGTCAACATTTCTGTTATTAGTTATCTGTTGGCCTCATGTTGTGCCATAGCAACAAACAAAAGCCAACTCTGAGACTTCCCCAGCTGGCTTAGTTTAGCCAATGCTATCAATGAGAATCCTAGTGTTAGTGGACTCACACGGCGACTTCTAACTTTGGCCAAAGTACACAAGACAGAGAGAGCTTTCAAACAAGCAAATATTAGGCTTTTTAAAGCACATTATATGCAAGGAGCAAATCCATTAAAATGTAATTCTTCTCAAAAAACACAGTATCATGGTAAAAGTTTAAGAAAATGTTGGGGTTTTTTGTTTCATGTCAACAACCTCAGCTTTAAAACAGATAAATGAACAAATGATTAGTAATGCAAGTATTCCTTTGAGGAATGACAACTGAGATATGCAATGGAAATGAGATATAGAAATGGATATAGGAATATATGGGTTTAGAAAATGGATGGCTCCGTCTGCAGCAGTAGTGTACTACCACCACTCTGTTGTCCTATTTCAAAATTTTCAGTACTAAAGTCAAAAGTTGTAATCTCTTTCAGTGAAAATTTCTCGAGGTGCTGTAAATCTATTTTCCAACAAATGCTTTTGGTGTTCCTGTGAATCACAAGCGAAAATAGATATTGGTTTCCACAGCCCTGATAGGGAAGAACATGCTGCGTGGCCCTACGCATTTTACTGCACAGATACAGGTTGCACAGCTTTCGCATAGTTTATTCCTTCTAACTCAAGTTGAGGACTCAACTCATCCAGTATCACTTTGTTCATCTTCCTCCGCAGTAACACAAATCATTGCACATAAATAGCCTCAATGCTATACATATAACATATTGTTCAGGAGGGCAACAAACGATTGAAGACCTTCACTATGCGTTCATGAGTGCTCAGGCTTTCACAACTACATACAAGAAAGTGCAAAAAGCAAATCACACACTTCACACTTTGAACAAGTTCCTAAGAGTGTCCTTCACAATCAAGGTTACACTATAAGAATATGATGAAGCGGTGAAATGGACAAAACATTATCATTTTAGGCTTAAAACTGCTTATTATTCCAATTATAACAGGGGCTTAATGGTTTTCTAGGCTTAGCTGAAGGAGGCAGATGTTAGATACCAGAGATTACAAAGGTTACAAAACTTTTATGGGTGATGATTGAGTTGTCGAGCAGTTTCAGATTTTTCTTAACGAGCATTTTGATGACTTCGTGAGCAATACAAATGGGCTATGAATGTTTGAAAAGTGAATGTGATTAGAATAACAATTTCACCCATTTCAGACTGTAAATCATATATTTTACTTGTAGTCCGGAAAATATGGTTATGTGTTGCATCGATACCATAGTAACCACAGCACTGTGTTTCAATTGATGGAATGTACAATGCATATGCTAACCCACTCACGATTATGATGACGATGCATTTGATAAACACAATGCATCCAACCTTGACATCTGATTTTCCGGTCACTAGTCAAACGTTTACACCGCTTCTTGCCCAATGTCAGAAAGTAGAAACTTCAGCTCACCCGAAACGACACCAAAGGCATACGGTATCGTAAAAGAATACAAATATTTTATGGCTGGCATTCAAGCTTGGCTCTGAGTTGTACAACAGGAATAGTTTTAGTGTTTTTGTCCTTTCAAGGTGTCAAAGAAATACCACTCACCCGTCACTGATGATCTGGAAATATGCCAAAAGGGGATTTGCTGCGATTTCACACCACAGCAACACTTTTAACAGGTTCCGTCAGTTTGTGGGTTCAGGGTGAAAGTGTTATATTTGGCAAGGTTTTTGATTTTTGATTGCCAACAATGATCAGTTTTCCATGTTAAAAAGTATGGCAGCAATAGCCGCAAACACTGTACAATTTGCAGCTTTTGTTCTTGACACAAATGATGTGTGCAAACGCAAATTCGTAGTGAATCATCAGCCTTTCCCTGTAACCCCAGTGGGGAGCACATGTCACATGGAGGCTTTTCACACAGTCTGTTGGACAGAGCAGTCTGGCACACAGCATATCTGTTTAGTTACTTTATCATGCCATGAGGTGTTCCTCACAGGACAGCAACACTTGTCAAAGTGCATATTGTAAGACGTGTCCGCACGGCAAGCTCAAGCTCATCCTAAGATTTTGTGACCTTTGTGGAATATGCTTCACTTAAGCGAGAGGGATTTTTAATAGTGCCTGTAAAGTCAACCCTATTTTTTAGGGGTGGAAAACCCGGTCAGTGTGTATTAGCGTCAATATATAGATGTATCGTGTCATCGGGATTTTCCATAAACTGCAAAAGTGTATGAACTCATCTCAAACTGCCTGGGCTTGTTCTTCTTTTGGATAGAGCTCTGGGCTTTCGGAATCCAATATTCATATATTTCGAAGAGACTCAAAAGGACACAGAGGCCCTAATTACATTAGGCCTACTACGCTAAGGGTAATATTATTTGACGTTTGACTATAGTTGCATTTTTCATTCCCTCCCACATGGTATGAATCAATTAGGATCTTGCTGAGATTCCTCTAACAAGACCTCGAGGCAGCGCTCTAAGGAGATCGCTGAAATTCATGTTAGTGTGAATGCAAGACAACTGGGACATTAGAATTTTCAGACCCCCGACTTTCCAAAAATGCAGTCTGATATATAAGCATAATACATAATGTAGACACATGTAGAGAGTGCCCACTGAGATGTACTTCAACACAGTGAAAAGCTGTATAAACTATTGAACAACATGCACTTCCTTGATCGACCATGCCGAAAATGAATGCTAAATTATTTGCCGAGTGAATTAATAGTAATTTCCGATGAATAAAATGAGATATGAGTGGAATAATCCTGTTGTTTGTACCGGCCTCAACTGGCCTAATGTTATTATTCTGTTTAGAAATAATGAACAGTGCAAAATAGTGGCCCCCATTTTGCACTTATTATTTAATAAACAATCAGTAACACAGGCTATCATTGTTTTAAAGATTAGTTATTTGCTGCAGTGCTAAAAATTAACAAAAATAATGTGTTATTGATTAGCTCATGTAAATTGAATTTAATGTGTACCAGGTTTAATCCCTTATGATTATCATTTAATCGGTTAGGTTTTGTGTTATATCGTTTGCCAGTCTTGAGGTTGACACTGCTGTTACCATTCATTTTTAACTGGCGCTTAGCCTATATACATGATGTCCCTAACACTAACAAATCCAATAAAGTAAATGGATTGTGGGTTTTTCTTCCCCCAAATGATTTGAAATGAACAAACATTTTTTTCCAGCTGCTAACATCCAGCAGTTTTGTGCCAACTTGAGGACATGCTCTATACTAAAACCCATCTCCAATGGAGCGGAAATGACCCTCCAAGGACACAATGGCTCCTTCCCACTGTCCCACTCTGTTCTTATTACACTGGGGTGCATACAATGAAAGCACGGCAAAGGCTGTGAATGCAGCAAATATAGCAATCAAGTACTATAAAGCAGTAGAATCTGCTGTGCAGCTAGCCGGGTGTGGATTGATAAAAGCCCTGTGTGGGTCACTGCGTGAGCTTCTCAATTGTACCCATTAGTAGCGTTACACATTTCAGGAGAAAGGAAATGTAGCCCATCCAGTTGAGATCTGAAAGAGCAAATCAACAGATCTTCATCAAACAGTATTTTGGTAGGTTTTAATAGTCCTCCAATTATTGGTAGGTCTCCAGATAATACCAATTAAAATAATATCAATTATTTCAGCGTAGCAAAACTTCAAAAACAGGCTGATTGAAAATTATTTTAAAATACTTCGTTCCGTTATGGGTTAAAAAAAACAGCATTACTTTTTCTATTTGCAGGTAGTTTGTGCAACTTCTTACACTAGCTTTATCTGAATGCCTGCAGGTTTCTGAATTTAAATGTGCTGTTTGTATCTCTGTGTAGTGCAGCTCCATGGCAGGGTTATGTTAATTGACTCGCAGCATGTGGTTTTGTGCCTAAGATTGAGAGAAAAAAAATCACATTTTCGGCTGTCTGTTCAAGAATTTCTCTCAGTTTGTTTCTCAGGTTTGCTGCTACCTGATGTTAACAATGTTCAAAGAAGATTTCATGACTGAAATCAACCCACAGCACTTGATTATGTAGTATAATTTTCAATTTATAAACGAAAGTGGACCGATCATCACATGAAACATTGTCTGGTGCAATGTTGTTGTATAAAACATAGGTTAAACCAATTGTACCATCAGCCATTATGCTCATTTGAAGTCATTTAATAAAGTTAGGCTGCTATAAATGAAAATGCAAATGTATGGATCTGCATCTTAAACAATTTAATACCCATTACTCAATTAAGATTCAAATAAATAATGAGTGGTGACCTTACCAGAAATAGATTGGGAATGATACAATCTTTAAAAAATGATAATCAAGGTGCTCCTACATGTTACTGTTGCACAATTAACCAGAGCTCCAGTGTCGTAATGAAATCAACTGCTCAGCCACACTGCCACATCTGATTCATCACCTTAACGTAAAGATGGAGAGGCTCGGGGAGCCACAGAATATCATGAGGACAGATTGTGTGCGGAAGCCATTTGGACTGGCTGCCGGATGTGGTTTGTACACACAACTGATAGCAGAGACAACATGTGAAAGGTCAGAAAATAAAGTATAGCCCTCATTCTTATTTTGGCTCCAGTCACTGAACTTTTCAGCTCTAGATCTTACCTTGCTTTGGAACACTAACCCTTCCTGTTGTCAATTATAAACCGACAGAGGGGACAATGGCAAAACCAGGGGCAGTTAGCATTATATCACAGTGTGTGATTGGGGTTAATGGAGCACAGTCTTGATGGGAACTGACATCATCCTGCCGCTGAATGGTTATAACATCAGTTGGGGCACCACAATATGAGGTCTAGGTACTATTCATGTACAATAGAGAGAATCACACCTCCACCAGGGCACGGATGGGCTTTTGACTACAGGAGCATGTACTGAAAGCCGAGGTAGAACCACGATAAATGTCCTAAGTGAGGCCGCAAACACAAATCAATATAAACGACACATTGATGTGAATATCTACACAGATTCCTACTTAAATGTGTGCTCCAAGTCTCATTAAAATGATCATAATGCTCTTGGTTAAATAAGCAAAAAAGGCTGTCACCTAAAGCAGAGGTGGGGAAATACTGTGTAAGCAGAGTAGAGAACAAGGACGGGGAGGCAGCAGCTTGAGGAAAAAAAAGCT